>NC_048218.1:143907671-144019225 GCF_002007445.2 Ailuropoda melanoleuca | reverse complement strand
CTCAACTCAGGGGACCGGCTGAAAAAGGTGTCCCCTACTCCTCCGCCATCTTAACCTCCCCCCCCCACAAAATCGATTTGATTAAATTCCCAGTGTATTGCAAAGCCCCCATTTTTGTTTTATTTTGTTAATTTTTTCCTCTGCCTTAATTCCCGATACTCAATTCTATTCCTTGCTTCCTTTTGGCACACATTCTTATTTTATTTAACAAATGTTCTTTAACAGGCATATGTATACCTTTAAAATATACAGTGTTATTATATGGATGGAGGTTACATAACTGACATTATATAATGACTTTCATACTGTTTATTGCTTTTTAAAATCAACATAAAAAATAAAAAATAAATAAAATTCAACATTAAGTTACTGAGATCTGTTCATGCTACTATATTTAAGCCTAATTAATTATTTCTGACTGTTGTATTCCATCGATGGCGTATACCATATTTTAGTTATTCACTCCTTCTGCAAGGGTTTCCTAAACTACTCGCCTTTACTACTTAAACAATGCTGCAATAATTTTTGTTATATTTATTTCCTTGTAGACATGGGGGAGAGGAGTTGATCTGAAATAGCTATCAAGAAATACTGCAGCTCAGTCATAAGGCATTGTGGTAAATGGAATTACTGGCTCATTGGTCCCAATTCTTTGCTCCTCCCTGTGTCCACACCCTTTTTCTTGTAACTTAACAGATCCTGTCACTTAAAGTGGAATGTACGTACGATCACCTGACTTGCTTTGGCAAGAGACTGTGGGCAAAAGTGACAGTGTGCCAGTTCCAATTCAAGCCCAGCCATAAAGACTCCTTCGAAGCTTTCACTTGCCCTTTTGTGCCTCCACTATTGCCATGATGAAAACATGCCCCATCTGGTCTGATGATCTAAGAAGGATGAAAGAAATTTGGGGAAGACCTCAGTTCAACCCATAGTAACAGCCCAGACTAAAAACCTTCAACTTCAAACAGATAGCAGCCATGCCCGGCCTTGATAAGTTGACTCACAAAGGCAGATTCACAAGAGCCCAGTGGAGATCAGCAGAGCTGCTCCAGCAGCCACTCCATCACATAAAGAAAAACTGTTGTAGGTCCCTCAGGTTCTGCAGTGGATTACAATGTAGCAATAGCTGATTGATAGAGATTAGCACATCTGGATTGCCTTTCAGAATGTCTGTGCCAGTTCATTCTTCCAACCCTGGATAAGGGTCCTTGCTTCCTCATATCCTTGTCTAAAGCACTGCCCATGTTTTCAAACTGTCCAGGTTTTTCTTAAGGTGATGGTCATGGAAGAGTAGATCATGACATTTTGAATTTCTGTTAAGAGTTAGGAAATTTCTTCATACACACACACACACTAGCCACCTGGATCTCCCCTTCTTTCAAGTGCCTATTTATGTCCTTTATCTCTTTATTTCTTTTGGATTGTCTTTTACTAGAAGATTTGAAGAAATCCCTCACATATTCTGAAAATGAAATCCTTGTAAGTTTTAGACATTGAAAATGTCTTCTGTTAGCCTGTCACCTCACCTGTCTGCTAACTTTAACAAGGATGTCCGTGGAACATTTAATTAATATTAATGTAATCCAACTTATCAATTCTCAACCCCCACAAGCTTGTGGTTTTTTCAAATATTTTTTGAAAGCACTGCCTCTCTAAACCAAGACCTCAAAGATTTTCTATTAGCTGTTACCTCTATTTTCTTCTTTTAGCGTTTACTTTTCATACTTAAATTTTTAGTGCATTTAGTTTACTTTTAAATACATATGTATCTTTTCCTTAGTGATTATATATACAATTTCACGAAAAGTCATGTTAATAAGACAATATGACTGATTTTTTTAAACCAATATATTAGATGTAAACAAAAAACCCAAAACATTCGTCCTCAAAACTGTCACCTTGGGGGCACTTCTCATCTCTACAAATGCTTTAAACACCTTTGGAGCTGCTCTTTTGGAATTTCCTTTACTGCTTATAGGACTTCTTTCAGATTATGCTTAATGGTGGTAAAATGGATATGGACTTTGCAAACATCTGAAAATTAATCAAGGTGAAGTGGATGATCAAGCTCAAGAATACCATTTTCAATTAGAAAAAGAAGGCAACTGATTTACTCATATAGTTAAAGGGGTTTTCTTTGTTTCTGTACTTACTCTCAATTTCTTGCTATAGAAGCAGTACATCACGGCATTGAAAAATACGGGCTTGCCAGTCAGAATGACTATTTCAAATACTAGCTCCAGGGGCCTGGATTAATCCTATATATCTCAATTTCTGCATTGGTTAAATAGAGATGATTTTTTTAAAAAGTGGTGAATACTAATTTACCAATAGAGTTATTTTCAAGATGACATGAGTTAGTAGGGCCTGGTATGGAATAAGCATCTAATAAGCAGCCGCTGGCAGCATCATAATCATCATTAGTTAAATCATCCCATATAACCTAACAGTCTCAAGCCTATGTGAGGCCACCACCCCATTCCCACTTGTTTGATTATTTTGTTTTTTAAGACTATTACTGGCAGTCAGACCCACCTTTCCTTTCAACACAATGTAGTGAGCCTGGGGAAATGGCGTTTTCTGCATACTTTTCTTCTGTTCCACCTTGGATTTTAATTCTTTCATCATATACCCGTCAATCAGAAAACAAAATTACTTTGAGACAGTATAATAACTCCACACATATTTATTCCATATACTTTTGAGGCAAACAGGTAATTACTTCTCTGTCTCTCAGACTTAAGGGTTTATCCTCAGCTCGCTGCCCCCAGCAATCCCACAAGCAGGTAAACACAATAAATATTTCTGTGACACTTAGTAACCACTGGGTTCAATTAGTATGTGTTTAAAATGTGCAACAGATGCAGAAGAATCCTATCTTTAATTTTTTTTCAGCTCCTAAAGGAATAAATTATAGCTTATATCTAATATACAAGCTCGCAGACCCTGGCACGCTATTAGGCAGCATTTTTTAACCTCCAAAAAAAAAAAAAAAAAAAAAAAAAAAAAAAAAAAAAAAAAAAAATTCCCCCGGTTTTGGGGTAANGAAATCATTCCCTCGATTTGAGGATATTGTGTCAGAATTAATGACTTAAATAGACATTTTGTATTACCAAATTACAGGTAATAGTAACTACTCTACTAGTTTCTAGCTATCAGAAATAGAATCCTTTGCACATGTTCTCCAACTTAAATGTTGAAACTTCTCAATTACCTGCTCTTTTACTATTGGCAGAGATAATTTAGAGCTAAAAGAACTGTGGATATTAAATCTGAGGGAACAACTTGATGCTAGAGGGAGAGAGGGTCTCAAAAAATATTCTTTTTTTCCTATGGAAAATTTATAAGTTTTGTAGATTGAAAATAGAACAGAGGAGAAGACAGGAGAGCAGAGAGAAAACAGTTTGACAAAACTAAGATTTTCTAACATGTTTGGTTAGAATTAGCATTATGATCTGAGGCCACATTATCTAAATCACTCATTCCAATGTTAAGCCATTGGAATATGACTGCTGGCCCTCTGATTCCCTTCAGTTCCATGCTATAGTCGTCACCTTATAGATAAAGGTGGTCAAGACAGGCCTAGACCCTGGTTAGTTTCTGGAGGGGGTAGTGAAAGCAGTC
Source organism: Ailuropoda melanoleuca (assembly GCF_002007445.2). Taxonomy (NCBI): domain Eukaryota; kingdom Metazoa; phylum Chordata; class Mammalia; order Carnivora; family Ursidae; genus Ailuropoda; species Ailuropoda melanoleuca. The sequence continues at coordinate 144,015,601 of NC_048218.1, read as the reverse complement.
AGAGGTGTGGGAGAGGTTGGAAGGAAGCTAACAACTAAGAAAGTAAAGACACTCTTTGAGCATTTTGAGGTCCCCAGGCAGGGGAGCAGGGCTGCAGGGCAGCAAAGGTGTATGGATGATAAGAAGGTCAGAGCAGAAGATGAGTGCCTCTGGCTTATTACAATCATCATTCTATGTAGTAAACATTAAAGATAACCATTACCAACAGAGAAGAAAACTAATATTAAAGTTACAGATACTGAGATCATTTTTATTGCATGCTAGAAATAAGGTAGTAGGTTCAGAATGTAATAACATCAACAGGATCTGGTCCCAGCAGTTTTGTGGAGTATTGGCAGTGATAAATGATTCAGGAGTAATGCCATCAAAGTAAATAGCTTCCATTTCCATCACTGACTTTATACATACTCAGGTGGCTCTGTTAAAGAGAATTAAATGCACAGCACCATATGGGAAGAATTATCGTGAGTTTTCTTTGTGACAGACAGTAAGATAATGCATTTTAACATGCCATTTATGTTCAAACCAGTAAAGGTTGGGATCATGAGACTTTTCTTTTAGATATTTATCCTGATTTTAGAGTATGATGTCATATGATCAAGTAAATTAAAAAGAGCCACTACCCAACAATACCTCAAACTACCTCCTTCCTAATACACACATTGGCTTTATCTCTTCCTGATGATTACATCTGTCCCAGAAACAAGCACCAACATTTATGATGCTGTTTATTTGCTGCAAATCATTCAGTCCTTAATAAAACTCATCCATATTCAATTCAGCCTATGAGTCACACTGCATTGTCAGCCAGAATATTAATATTTCAAGATATAATCCAATACAGATCAAAAGGCACTATGAGGACAATTCACCAATTTATACTGTTTCCTATTTATTCAATACAGATCCATTCTCTAAGCATAAATGATGTTTTGGGATGTTTTCTTCATGGAACAGAAACTGCTTATATCAATCGATTATAAGCATTCAACTATCATTAAATCTATATAAAATCATGGTAATTCTGTAATATGAACCAAATTACTAATTTTTTGAGCATAGTCAGTATATGTAACATAAAAGGCAGAACTGTCTATCCTGAGACTTTTTCCAGAGTTTTTCAAGCAGGAAGGAAAGAAGAAAATGAGGAGGGAAGGGAGAAAGAGGCAGCAAGGCGAGAGGGAAGAGAAGATGAGAGTTGAGCTATCTCCTCCCTTCTTTTCCCACCACAGAGGAAAAGTGGACTTAAAGTAAACATCAAGTGTCAAAAGGAGCCTGAGATATGGGTACGATTGCTATTACACAGTTAAATGTGACAACTTACTCCTCCCTCCTTTCTGCCTGCCTGAGAAACTACCCTCAGCCTACAAAACTTGTAGCACAAGACTCAGAGTGGCGTCTGCAGCATGCTATACCAAGATTGAGCCTCTCCGTTCATGTATATAAGCTTCTGGTCTTAAGTCCAGCTGCAATATCTGCAATACGATTATTTTTTCATTGTTTTCTTATAGTCACAGTTATATATGTGCACATGTGCTGAATTCTTCTCTCCCTTTGTCCCTCCCTTCCTTCCTTTCTTCCTTCCCTGTTTCCTTAAATAATTAACTGAATTATCTATTGTATTTCAGGCAAAGCCCTGTCCTCTGAGAGCATCCAGTCCATGAAGGACAGAAACATGAGAACAAAGAATTACAGGATAACGTAATAGTAAAGTGAACTATAATGACTGATAGGCTGAATGTAGTTGCTGGTCTCCACATACTTCAGCCTATTTACATCACTGCTATAAGATCACAATTCAAATATCTTAGAAAGAGCTACTAGTGACAAGATACTGATGCCATACAGAATTAAAATAATGAAATTGTGTTGCCATCACAACTCTTTCCTCTACTCACAATCTTCGGTTATTACTCTAACTTTAATTTATGGTAAATATATCAGGGTAAAATTACCTTGAAAAATATGTATCTTTATCACTAATGTACCTTCAAAAAACTAAAGATTAAATTGTGTTGGAAGTGAAATTAGGATCTTAGAGGGCTAAAACTCTCTATCCACATTTTAATGTTTATTATAATAATCATGCTATTAATGAATCAGATCTATGACAAATATTTCTGATTTACCAGAAAAAGAAAGATCATTGAGAACTGCAACCATGAAACTTCCAAGGCCTATGTCCAAATCTAAGCAGGAAAAAAATGAGAGAACAGTGTTTCAGAACAGTTTGTAATGGGAAATCTGTACAAAAGTATTTACATAACCAAGAGAAGCCTCTAGAGAAAGGAAGAATTTGCAGGTAAATTAATGCAATGGATTCAGAGAAAAAAGGCAGAATTCTGGAAGGCCCAAAGGTGCACTTTACAATGAATAATTCCATCAGAATTATGTGTGCAAATTAGATCAATTAAAGTGGAAGATGCTCAGTCACATACTGGTCTAAGAGTTAAATGTTGTGGGAATACAACTAAAACCAATTCCAACTGAAATTGTGGAGAACATACCAGGTGGAAATCAAAACAATTCCTGAAGGAAAGAGCTTAAGTCAAAGGATTATTTATTTTCTTTTTGTTTTTTTAAGGTTGATATTTAAAAAAAAACAACATGCATACTTTGTCTGGTTATTTGTACATTTATACTCTCCTTGAACAACAATAACAACACAAACACATATGAAAAAGGTGCAAACCTTTTCTCATGAACTCAAAAAGGCCCACCAAAAGTTGGTCCAAAATAATGGTGCTAGTTTTATCAAAATTTAGAGAGTATCATTTAATCCCCTACTTTGTTAGAATTTATGCAACTCACTTAAATATTTATTGTTAATGAAGATATTACAAGAGAGAAATGGGGAAATGGGGAAACGGAACATGTTTTTTCAAGAAAAAGCAAATGTGTGGAAGTGCAGTATATGTTATAGACAAGGTGAATTAGTTTATTATCACCGCATAGCTAACTGTTTATTACTGCTCAAGCAGTAGGCAGCTAGGTCATTCTTCTAGTTCCAGAGAGACTCACTCATGAATCTTTGGTCAGTCAGCAGAAGGTTGGGTAATCACCAATTGTAAAATCAAGCATCAACTGGCTAGAAACTGGAGGGTCTCTGCTTTTCTCCACCGGGTCCCTCATTAGGCTAGCCCAGGCCTTTTGCAAAATCAAGCATCAAGTGGCTAGAAACTGGAGGGTCTCAGCTCTTCTCATGTGGTCCCTCATTAGGCTAGCCCAGGCCTGTTCTTGGTGGTGGTGGAATCCAGGTTTTGAGAAAGAGGATATATGTGATATCTCTTGAAAATATAGGTTTGGAACTAGTCCACTGTTGCTTCCCCTATATGCTATTGTCCAAACAAATCAGAAGGTTATTTCATAATCAAGGGATGGGAAAAGAGACTCCACCTCTTAATGGGAGGAGTTTCAAACTCAGATCATTAAGGGTATGGATATTGGGAGACCATTATTTGGGTCATCAATGCAATCAAACTCTCTTGTAAGAGATAAGCAGCCTTCAGGGAAACAAGACTTTATTGTAGACAAATTACTATAGGCTAGCAACATTATCATCTTTGCCCCGTAAAATGGTAGAAGCTGGAAAAAAAAGAAAAGTTAGCACTGAATCATAGAACAACCAGCTATTCATTACTGTTTCCTAATAACTAAAGTGATAATCACCAGTGTCTTTGGGTGTTGGCAGCTTTATGCCATATTCCTAGCACACTAACAAGTAACATAATGATTATCAAACACTTGTTATATACTATCTACATATTTAATCTTATTTAACCTTTAAAATGACCCTATGATTTTCAACTTAATTTGGACAGAAGAAAAGAAGAATTTGTCCAAGAAAACATCATCAAGTGAGAAGATTTAAATCTAAAGCCCAAATACATGTTTTTGCTTTTTTAAAAATAAGAATGTTTAATTACATAGGTAGAATTTGCAGTGGACTGCCTTATTTGCTTTCCTGGAAGACAATATGAGTTTTCATACCTGCATTAACCATTTATATTTTCTCTTCTACAACCTGCTCCTTTCATTTGCTAATTTGTATTGCACTGCATGCCTTTTTCTTATTTATTTGTAGAAATTCTTTGTATATACCTGATGAAAAACCATAATCATTACATTGCAAATATTTTCTGCCTGAACGTCCTCATCTTTTTGTTCTATCAGTGATGCATTTCATCAATGAGAAGTCCTAACATTTGATACAGCCAAACTTATCAATTTTTGGTGTCTTGTCACAAGCTCTTCCCTGTTTCAAGGATGTAAACATAATCATTTATACATTCTTCTATTATATTCATTGTGTTGTCTTTTATATTTAGTTATTTAATTCACCCAGAATTTAATATTACAATTGCCGTAAGGAGAAATATAATTTTTTTAAATGATGACACAATTGCCTGGAAAGTATATATTGAATAATCAGTCTTTTCTCCATTGACATGAAATGCTGCATCTATCACAGCCTAATTTCCCAAGTATGCATGGACCAGTCTCTGAATTATCTATTTAATTTCACTGATGTATTTGTCTTTCTTTAGCCAATTCCACACAGTTTTAATTACTACATTTTATAATATGTTTTAATATCATGTAGGAAATAACCCATCTTTTATTTTTAAATATTGTCTTTGCTACCATTTTGCATTTACTATAGCACATGAATTTTAGAATTAAATTTTCAACTCCTGGGAAAAATTGTATTGGATTTTATTTGGTATTAATTGAATTGATAATTAGTATGGTGAGAATCTATGGTCAGAAATATTGTTTATGCATCTATAAATATGATATATCTTTCCATATACTAAAGCATTTTTTAGGTCCTTCAGTACCATTTTCTATTTTTCATGGATTTTAAAATATGAATTGGTTATATCCCCAGCTATTTTGTTGTTTTTGTGCCTATGAAAAATGGCATCTTTTTCCTTGTTATACTTTTTAATGGGTTATGCAAATCTCTAGGTGAGCTATCAATTTTTGTACATAAATGAGAGTGTCCTACAATTTGCTAACATTAGTCAGATGTGATTTTAGTGCTTTATATGAATCATAAAATATATTTAGTAGCTTTCCATCTTTTCTTATTCTCTAGAACAGTTTGTATAAGTTGGAAATTCCATGTTCCTTAAAAGTTTGGTAGACATCACCTATAAAGGAATTAGGACTTAGCACATTTGAGGGTCAGAGCATACATTTTTGACTTTTTTTTTTTTATTTTTAGTCTCTATGCCCGATGTGGGGCTCAAACTCATGATCCAGAGATCAAGAATCGCATACTCTACCAACTGAACCAGCCAGGCACCCCTAATTTTGATTTTAACATATTCAGTGGATGATGGTCTAATCAGGTATTCTACTTACATTGTGCCAGTTTTTATAATTTAAATTTTCTTAGTAAATTACGCGTTTCATCTCATACTTATTGATATAATATTACATATACATCTTTTACCTTCTAAACTTCTTTAATATAGTTATATTCTACAATATTACTATTCTTCTAGTATTTTTTTCCTAGCAGTTATTCTTAACTTTTAAAAAACACATAATTTAATCTGTACTTTATAATCAACATCAACATTTCACCAGTCCCCATATTGCCTTTCTAAAGAAGAGGCTTAATATGCTTTTATTTCCTTTTTTTCCCCCTCATCTCTCCCTCTGACATCACATGCTGACAGTTTTTGGATTTTTTTTCCCCAAGCGGTAACTGAAATATATATTTATACTGCTTGTATAACATACATCTCAGTTATTTAAAATTACACATGAAATATTGAAAAAAAATGGTTACAAATATTAAAGGTAATCATCTCAAGAACTGTCAAGAGTACTAGTTAACTTTCCTTTTTATATTTTTATGTCATAAAAAAACAAACATCAATACTCAGTTGTTCTTCATACTACATTGGCTCATATCTTTTCTCTATCCACATGAAAGAACCAAATTACATTGGAATGGGCAGAGAATCCACTTATTAAATACACTGCTAAATATACTGATTAAAAACACTTATTTAGGGGCACCTGGGTGGCTCAGTCATTAAGCGTCTGCCTTCGGTTCAGAGTGTGATCCCGGAGTTCTGGGATGGAGCCCCACATCAGGCTCCTCTGCTGGGAGCCTGCTTCTTCCTCTCCCACTCCCCCTGCTTGTGCTCCCTCTCTCACTGGCTATCTCTCTCTGGCTGTCTCTCTCTGTCAAATAAATAAATAAAATCTTTAAAAATAAAAAATAAAAACATACTTATTTAAAATTAAAAATAAATTCTACTAGTCTTTACGTACCACTGCTTATTACATCTACTTCTCCTGGACTCATTTTATTTTACTGGAGCATATTTTCTAGTAAGTCTTTCAGAGACTTTCAGTTTTAACCCTGAGTGCCTTCGTATATATAATAAATTCTGTGACTTTCATCACTCTCTCAATTGAATAATCTTTTAGCTGCATGAAGTTCTAGGTCCCAAGTGATTTTCCATCAGCACTCTGAAAATAACTCACAGTTGCTCAAAAAGTAAAGTACACTAATTCATGTATATACCTGATCTGAGATGACACAATAATTATTACTTTTATTATGCTGACTTGAATTTATAAAGCAGTTACTTGGGAACATTATAATAAATACATTATTTGGATTTTTTTCCTTATGATTACATGAGGTAGGTTCTATTAGTCACCCTCTTTTACACATGAAAAAACCTAAAACTTAGAGAAGTAAGGTGATATCAAAACTCACAAAGGGATTAAACAGTACAGTTTGGAAACACAGAAAGGTAGTTGGACTAGTTTGACTTCAAAACCTCTTCCTCTTCTTCTTCTTCTTTAGCGGGGGGGGGTGGGGTGGTGAGGGGCAGAGGGAGAGAGAGAGAATCTGAAATAGGCTCCACACCCAGTGCAGAGCCTGACGTAGGGCTCCATCTCATGACCCTGAGATCATGACCTGAGTCAAAATCAAGAGTCTGATGCTTAACCAACTGAGCCACCCAGGCACCCCCAAAACCTCTCCTCTTAATCACTAAAAGAAACACCCCATAGTTCAATGTCATACATTCCACATAAGACTACATCTTCTGTTAAAATTGAGTAAAATTATGGGTGTACACATGCTGTATCCCCAGTATATGCCTGTTGTCTTTTAAGATCTTATCGAATATAAAATGGTGGTTCAAATACTAACACTGGCCCTTCTGGTTGAACATGAAATTTTATAGGAGGAAATCAGTCAGGTCTTGTTGGTCAATCTCCATCATCCTTTCAGTTGACTTTTTGTATAAAGGTAATAAAGCATTCTCCAAGACAGTTTAAATTCCTGTAAGTAAGGGCAGATTTACTCTCTGGAGTGGCAGCCCATATGGTTCAAGTTATCACTACAGAATTTTAATGTCCCACAAGAGAGGGCACAACTTGAAAGAGAGTATTAATTGGCCTGGTAAATAACACATTCCTTTATGCCCTCAACAAAACCAGTTCTAAGACACTGGAAAGAATTCCTCATCAAAGATTTCATATCAGGCATTTCTTAATATTGTTAACTAATTTCCTGTTTAAGTTGCAAATTCCTTTGTGATTACCTTAGGATTTCTGTCGACATTATGTGGCCTTAGAATTTCTGTAATCACCAACATCTCAAAACATCATTGTTAATGTCAAACAATTTGGCTATCAACTCCCTGAAAAATTACTTTAATCTTTACCAATTATGCCATTTTTAGAACCAATGATTTTTTTATGTTGTGGCCACTTAAGAGCACTACTGCAGCAAACTTCCATATTTGCTCTCTCTGCCACTGGGCCCGGACCTGACTATTATGGTATAGCCCTTAGGTTTCACATTTGCAAAAAATAAATTTTATATCATGTCAAATTACCATGACGGTTCATTGGTTTCATCCAGGAATATTTGATGTTCTATTTCATGGTAACTCTTCTTCTTTCAAAGGTTAAACTTTCATCCTTGAATTTATAAGCAGAACATCAATATAATTGTATTGGTTATGTATTGCTGTGTAACAAATTTCCCCAATACTTAGGGGCATGAAACAACAAACATTTATATAAGACACCGATGAAAGAAACTGATGACACAAGTAAATGGAAAGACATACCAAGCCCATAGATTGGAAGAATTGACATTGTTAAAATATCCATACTACTCAGAACAATCTACAGGTTCAATGCAATCCCTATCAAAATACCAACAGTATTTTTCAGAGAACTAGAATAAAGAATCCTAAAATTTGTATGGAACCACAAAAGACCTTGAATAGCCAAAGCAATCTTGAGAAGGAAGAACAAAATTGAAGATATCACAATCTCAGATTTGAAACTACACTACAAAGCTATAATAACCAAAACAATCTGGCGTTGGCACAAAAATAGAAAGCAGAGAAATAAGCCCACACTTACATGGTTAATTAATCAATGACAAAGGAGGCAAGAATATATAATGGGAAAAAAGACAGTCTGTTCAATTAATAGTGCTGGGAAAACAGCATATTTGTAAAAGAATGAAACTGAACAAATTTCTTATAGCATATACAAATATAAACTCAAAATGGATTAAAGACCTACATGTAAGACCTGAAATCATATAACTCCTCTGAAAAAACATAGACAGCAATCTCTTGTTCATTAGCTTTACCAATATTTTTCTGGATCTGTCTCCTTAGGCAAAGAAAACAAAAGCAAAAATAAACAATTGGGACTACATCAAACTAAAAAGCTTTTGCATAATGAAGGAAACCATTAATAAAATAAAAAATAAAAAATCTATCCACTGAATGGGAGAAAATACGTGCAAATGAAATATCCTATAATGGGTTATTATCCAAAATATAAAAAGAACTCACAGAACTTAGAACCAAAAAAACCCAAATAATCTTATTGAAAACGGGCAGAGGACCTGAATAGACATTCTTCCAAGGATGACATACAGATGGCCAAGACACGTGAAAAGATGCTCAACATCACCAATCATCAGGGAAATGAAAATCAAAACCACAAGAAGGTATCACCTAACACCAGTCTGAAAATATTTTAAAAAATCAAAAGACAAGAAATAACAATTACTGGTGAGGATGTGGAAAAAAGGGGCCCTTCACACACTGTGGGTGGGGAAATGCAAATTAGTACATCCACTCCAGTATGGAGATTCCTCAAAAACTTAAAAATAAAAATACCATATAACCTAATAATTCCACTTCTGGATATTTACCCAAAGAAAACAAAAACACTAATTCAAAAAGATATATGTACCCCAAGTTTATTGCAGCATTATTTACAATAGCCACGATATGGAGACAACCAAAGTATCCATCAATAGATGAACAGATAACAAAGATGGAGTATATATACACAACGCAATATTACTCAGCCCTAATAATGAAATCTTGCAATTTGTGACAACATAGATGGACCCAGAAAATATTATGCTAAGTGAAATAAGTCAGAAAAAATAAATACCATATGATTTCACTTTAATGTGGAATCTAAAAAACAAAACTAATCAACAAACAAACAAAAACGGAAACAGACTCATAAATACAAAAAACAAACTGATGGCTGCCAGAGGAGAGGGAGGTAGGGAGATGGGTGAAGAAAATTAAGAGATAAAAACTTCCAGTTATAAAATAAATAAATCACAGGGATGAAAAGTACAGAATAGGGAATATAGTCAATAATATTGTATTAACTTTGGTGACAGACGGTAATTATACTTATTGTGATGAGCTTTTCATAATGTATATAATTGTTTAATCACTATGTTGTATACCTGAAATTAACATAATATTGTATGCCAACTATACTTCAATAAAAAGCATGTAATGAATAAAAGTACTATATGTAAAAAAAACCAGCACAACAAACGTTTATTATCTCACAGTTTTCTGTGGGTCAGGGATTCAAATACAGCTTAGCTGGATGCCTCTGGCTTGGGGTCTCTCATAAGGCTGCACTCAAGGAAGGGGTCAAGCTGGACTGTTGTCATATCAAAGCTTGACCAAAAGATGATCCACTTTCAAGCTCACTCATGTGGCTATTGGCAATCCTGAAGCCTTCACTGCCTTTTGGCCAGAGTTCCTTGCCACATGGGCCTCTCTGTAGGGCAGCTCACGACGTGGGAGCTGTCTTCCACTGGAGCAAGCGACGGAGGAGAGGACACTTGAAACAGAAGCCAAATCTTTTTGTAAACTAATCTCAGAAATGACATCTCATCACTTCTCCTGTATGCTATTCATTAGAAGTGAGTCCAGCTCACACTCAAGGGGAAGGGATAATAAGTGGCTGTGAACAGTAGGAGGCAGGATCATTAAGGACTATTTCAGAGACTAATTACTACTTCATTTTTCCACAGTGTACGCTAAAGTTGAAGTAAGCAAACTGACTTGTAAATATGTTGGAGTATTTTGTATGGAGTGATTCTGACAGCCAATCTATTTGATAGAGGGACATAACTCTATAGGCAAGGATATAGTTTTAAGGTCTTTAATTTTTATGAAGATTATTAATATTAATACTAGAATAACTAATACCTAACATATAGATATCTATATATTAGCTTTAACTACGTACATCTAGACAATGAGTTTGCTTTAAAGCTTACAGTTGTTTATTGAGTGCTTACTCTATGTCAGGCACTTTACCACCTAATCCACAGAAGTCAGTGCAAAGTGGGCATCATTATACCAATTTAATGAAAGAGGAAATTCAGAGAGCTTAAATGAAGTATTCAGGATCACATGGCTAGAAAACTGAGTAACTGGGGTTTAAATATAAATCAAAAGCCCATCCTATATGTAGCCCTCGCACTGTCCAGAAATTTAGTTTTGAATAGACTTTCATCTAGCTTCTGTCAAAAATGAATTTAGGCCAAATTCTATTATAAGAGACTTTGGTGGCAAATGTATTCCCTGGTTGAAAAACAGAATACTCTTGGGGACTTTAATATATACATAGCTGTATAAGTCCTAATCCAAGCTCTGTCGAATCAATATTTCTGGGAATAACTTCATTAATATATGTTTTATATTTTATGTTTTAAAACATTCCCCAGATAATACTAATGGTACAGGTTTGGAAAGTGCTGGTTTAAGGTTTACATTAATGATTCATTCCACTAAATTAATATTTCTAAAAATATAGTCTATAGAGCCAATGCCCACTAAATAAAAATTACTACAAGAAGTCCTAGAGGAGAAGGAGTCCAAGATGGCAAGGAGTAGGAGACCTTAGTTTTGTCTGGTCTCAGGAATTCAGCTAGATAGCTGACAAATCATTCTGAACACATGCGAACTCAACTGGAGTTCTAAGAAAAGAACTGCTGCAACTCTACAAATAGAAAAGTGACCATTTTCTGCAAGAAGGACAAGACAGAAAAACTCACCTGAAAAAAGAGAACAAGAGGCAAGTACTGACTGCCAGGGACCTAATCAGTATGGGTCTAAGTAAGATGTCAGAACTAGTGTTCAGAATAACGATTATAAAGATACTAGCTGGACTTGAGAAAACCATATTAGACACTAGAGAATCCCTTTCTGGAGAAATAAAAGAACTAAAATCTAATCAAGTCAAAATCAAACAGGCTATTAATGAGATGCAATAAAAAATGGAGGCTCTGACTGCTAGGATAAATGAGGCAGGAGAGAGAATTAGTGATATAAAAGACAAAATGATGGAGAATAAAGAAGCTGAGAAAAATAGAGATAAACAACTACTAGATCATGAGGGAAGAATCTGAGAGATAAGTGATACCATAAAGCAAAACAATATTAGAATAATTGGGATCCCAGAAGAAGAGGAAAGGTGGGGGGGGTGCAGATGGCAGAAGGTATATTGGAACAAATTTTAGTTGAGAATTTCCCTAATCTGGAGAAGGAAACAGGCATTCAAGTACAGGAAGCACAGAGAACCTCCTCAAAAGCAATAAAAGTAGGTCAACACCTTGACATATAATAATGAAACTTGCAAATCTCAGAGACAAAGAAAATCCTGAAAGTAGCTCAGGACAAGAGGTCTGTAACCTACAGTGGTAGAAACATTAGACTGGCAGAAGACCTATCCACAGAGATCCAGAAGGCCAGAAAGGACTGGCATGATATATTCAGGGTGCTAAATAGGAAAAATATGCAGCCAAGAATACTTCATACAGCTAGAATGTCATTCAAAATAGAAGGAGAGATTAAAACAAAACAAAACAAAACAAAAACCCTCCCAAGACAAACAGAAACTAAAAAAATTTGTGATCACTAAACTAGCCCTGCAAGAAATATTAAAGGGCATCCTTTAAGCAAAAAGAGAGCCCAAAAGTGACACAGACCAGAAAGGAACAGAGACAATATACAGTAACAGTCACCTTACAGGCCATACAATAGCACTAAATTCATTTCTTTCAAGAGTTACCCTGAATGTAAATGGCTAAATGCCCCAATCAAAAGACACAGGGTAACAGATTGGATAAAAAAGCAAGACCCATCAATATGATGTTTGCAAGAGACTCATTTTAGACCCAAAGACACCTCCAGATTGAAAGTGAGGGGGTGGAAAATCATTTATCATGTTAATGAACATCAAAAGAAAGTTGGGGCAGCAATCTTTATATCAGACAAATTAGATTTTAAACCAAAGACTGTAAAAAGATGAGGAAGAACACTATATAATAATTAAAGGGTTTATCCAACAAGAAGATTTAACAATTGTAAATATTTATGCCCCTAAAATGGGAGCAGCCAATTATATAAACCAATTAAAAACAAAATCAAAGAAACACATTGACAATAATACAATAATAGTAGGGGACTTTAACACCCCATTCACTGCAATGGACAGATCATCTAAGCAGAAGATCAACAAGGAAGCAAGGGCTTTGAATGACACACTGGACCAGATGGACTTCACAGATATATTCAGAACATTCCATCCCAAAGCAACAGAATACACATTCTTCTCTAGTGCACATGGAACATTCTCCAGAATAGATCACATACGGGATCACAAATCAGATCTCAACTGGTACAAAAAATTGGGATCATTTCCTGCAGATTTTCAGACCACAATGCTTTGAAACTGGAACTCAACCGCAAGAGGAAGTTTGGAAAGAACTCAAATAAATACATGGAGGCTAAAGAGCATCCTATTAAATAATGAATGGGTCAACCAGGAAATTAAAGGAGAATTTTAAAAATTCATGGAAACAAATGAAAATGAAAACACAACTGTTCAAAATCTCTGGGATGCAGCGAAAGCAGTCCTAAGAGGGAAGTATATAGCAATGCAAGCCTTTCTCAAGAAACAAGAAAGTTCTCAAATATACAACCCAACCTTACATCTAAAGGAGCTGAAGAAAGCACAGCAAATAAACCCTAAACCCCAGCAGGAGAAGAGAATTAATAAAGATTTGAGCAGAAAGCAACAAAATAGAAACCAAAAGAACAGTAGAACTGAGCAACGAAACTAGGAGCTGGTTCTTTGAAAGAATTAATAAGATTGATAAACCCCTGGCCAAACTTATTAAAAAGAAAAGAGAAAGGACCCAAATAAATAAAATCATGAATGAAAGAGGAGAGATCACAACCAACACCAAAGAAATACAAACAATTATAAGAACATACTATGAGCAACTATATGCCAACAAATTAGGCAATCTGGAAGAAATGGATGCATTCCTAGAGATGTATAAACTACCAAAACTGAACCAGGAAAAAACCATATTAGACACTAGAGAATAGAAAACCTGAACAGACCCATAACCAGCAAGGAAACTGAAGCAGTCATAAAAAATCTCCCAACAAAGAAGAGCCCACAGCCAGATGGCTTCCCAGGGGGAATTACACCTAACATTTAAAGAACAATTAATACCTATTCTTCTGAAGCTCTTTCAAAAAATAGAAATGAAAGGAAAACTTCTAAACTCTTTCTACGAGGCCAGCATCACTTTGATCCTCAAACCAAACAAAGACCTCACCAAAAAGGAGAATTACAGATCAATATCCCTGATGAATATGGATGGAAAAATTCTCACCAAAATACTAGCCAATAGGATCCAACAGTACATTAAAAGGATTATCCACCAAGACCAAGTGGGATTTATTCCTGGGCTGCAAGGGTGGTTCAACATCCACATATCAATCAATGTGATACACTACATTAATAAAAGAAAGGACAAGAACCATATGATCATCTCCATAGATGCAGAAAAAGCATTTGACAAAGTACAGCATCCTTTCTTGATTAAAATTCTCCACAGCATAGGGATAGAGGGAACATACCTCAATATCATAAAAGCCGTCTAGGAAAAGCCCACAGCAAATATTATTCTCAATGGGGAAAAATTGAGAGCCTTTTCCCTAAGGTCAGGAACAGCACAGGTATGTCCACTCAAACCACTGCTGTTCAACATAGTACTAGAAGTCCTAGCCTCAGCAATCAGACAACAAAAAGAAATAAAAGGCATCCAAATTGTCAAAGAAGAAGTCAAACTCTCACTCTTCACAGATGACATGATCCTTTATGGTGAAAACCCAAAAGACTCCACCCCAAAAGTGTTAGAACTCATACAGAAATTTGGCAAAGTGGCAGGACATAAAATCAGTGCACAGAAATCAGTTGCATTTCTATACATTAACAATGAGACAGAAGAAAGTGAAATTAAGGAGTCTATCCCATTTACAATTGCACCAAAAACCATAACATACCTAGAAATAAACCTAACCAAAGAGGCAATGGATCTGTGCTCGGAAAGCTATAGAACACTCAGGAAAGAAATTGAAGAAGACACAAAGAAATGGAAAAACATTCCATGCACATGGATTGGAAGAATAAATATTGTTAAAATGTCTGTGCTACTTAGAGCAATCTACACATTCAGGGCAATCCCTACCAAAATACCAACTTTTTTCACAGAGCTAGAACAAATAATCCTAAAATTTGTATGGAACCAGAAAAGATCCCGAATAGCCAGAGGAACGTTGAAAAAGAAAACCAAAGCTGGTGGCATCACAATGCCAGACTTCAAGCTCTATTACAAAGTTGTAATCATCAAGACAGTATGGTACTGGCACAAAAACAAATACATAGATCAACAGAATGGAACAGAGAACCCAGAAGTGGACCCTCAACTCTATGGTCAGCTAAACTTCGACAAAGCAGGAAAGAATATCCAATGGAAAAAGAGTCTTGTCAAAAAATGGTGTTGGGAAAATTGGACAGCCACATGCAGAAGAATGAAACTGGACCATTTTCTTATATCATACACAAAAATAGACTCAAAATGGATAAAAGACCTAAATGTGAGACAGGAATCCACCAAAATCCTAGAGGAGAACACAGGCAGCAATCTCTGTGACCTTGGCCACAGCAAGTTCTTGCTAGACACATCTCCAAAGGCAAGAGAAACAAAGGCAAAAATGACCTATTGGGACTTCATTAACATAAACAGCTTTTGCACAGCAAAGGAAACAGTCGACAAAACCAAAAGACAACCAACAGAATGGGAGAAGATATATGCAAATGTCTTATCAGATAAAGGGCTAGTATCCAAGATCTATAAAGAATTTATCAAACTCAACACCCAAGGAACAAATAATCTAATCAAGAAATAGGCAGAAGATATGAAAAGACATTTCTTCAGAGAAGACATACAAATGGCCGACGTATGAAGAAATGCTCAACATCACTTGCCATCAGGGAAATAGAAATCAAAACCACAATGAGATACCACCTCACATCAGTCAGAATGGCTAAAATTAACAAGTCAGGAAAAGACAGATGTTGGCGAGGATATGGAGAAAGGGGAATCTTCTTACATTGCTGATGGGAACGCGAGCTGGTGAAGCCACTCTGGAAAACAGTATGGAGGTTCCTCAAAAAGTTGAAAATAGAGGGGTGCCTGGGTGGCTCAGTCGTTAAGCATCTGCCTTCGGCTCAGGGCATGATCCCAGAGTCCTGGGATCGAGCCCTGCGTCAGGCTTCTCTGCTGGGAGCCTGCTTCTTCCTCCCACTCCCCCCGCTTGTGTTCCCTCTCTCGCTGGCTGTCTCTCTCTCTGTCAAATAAATAAATAAAATCTTTAAAAAAAAAAGTTGAAAATAGAGCTACCCTACGACTCAGCAATTGCACTACTAGGTATTTACCCCAAAGATACAAATGTAGTGATCTGAAGGGGCACCTGCACCCCAATGTCTATAGCAGCAATGTCCACAGTAGCCAAACTAAGAAAGAGCCCAGATGTCCATTGACAGATGAATGGATAGGAAGATGTGGTATGTATATACAATGAAATACAATTCAGCCATCAAGAAAAATGAAATCTTGCCATTTACAACAATGTGTATGGAAATAGAGGGTACTATGCTAAGCAAAATAATCAGAGAAACACAATTATCATATGATCTCACTATATATGGAATTTAAGAAACAAAACAAGAGCATAGGTAAAGGAAGGGGAAAATAAAACAAGATGAAATCAGAGAGGGAGACAAACCAGAACAAACTCTTAATCATAGGAAACAAACTGAGGGTTCCCGAGGGGGGTTGGGGGGGTGAGGACCTGGATGATGGACATTAAGGAGGGCACATGATGTAATGGACACTGGGTATTATATAAGACTGATGAATCACTGAACTCTACCTCTGAAGCTAATAGTGTTAATTAATTGAATTTAAATTTAAAAATAATCTTTAAAAAAAAAAAACCCAAGAAGTTAGAATTGTATCTTAAAAGCTCCTTGGGTGAATCTTATGTACGCTAAAGTTCAAGAACCATCACTCTATGCTTACTAAGCTCTACCCTTAAAATATCTTACTTTGGCTTTCTAGTATTTTTATAACTGACAAACTAATCTTGAGTTTTTGTCTTTGTGGAAGATCCAAAAACAGTAACAAAACAAAAAACAGAGAACACTTCAACATTCTTTGAAAAATTATCATTTTCTATCAATATTCTGTTGACTGTGACTTAACAACCAGGCAGATGAAAGATAACTTTAATACTTAGTTATATTAATTATACCTGGTTTCTGGTAAAATTACTGTTCCTTTTTCTACATCACGGTTTCTACATCTTGACACTACTGATGTTTTGGGGCAGGTAATTCTTTGTTGGGGAAGGATGAGTAGTTGCCCTGTGCATTGCAGGGCATTTAGCAGCCTCCCTGGCCTCTACCGACCGCATACCAGTAGCAACCCACCCGGCCAGCTCGCCTCTAACTGAAACAACCAAAAATATCTTCAGACTTTGCCAAATGTCCCCTGGAGGAAAAATAGCCCACTGCACTACCTGATTGCTTACCTCTTCAGACTGACTTCGCAGTTCACAGACTCATATAAGTATTTTAGTTATGAACCACTTCAACTGCTCATGGAAGTACAGTTGTGAATTACAAACACATTTGAACATTACAACTTTATGATAAGTCCATTAATATATTAATATTCAGAAACTGATTGAGTCTTTATATAATTATCAACAGATTCCAAAATAGTTTAACAGATCCTTCAGTTCAATACAATCTTTTTGAGATCTGTGAAATAACCTGCCACCCTGAGCTTGTTTCCTTGTCTAACATTTTAGCTAGCATTATCAACAGTTCTTCAAAACCATATCATAGTTCTTTAGTGCATGATACTATCTACGGACACTACACCAATAACAAATTATATAGAACTGGGCAAGGGAAGGGGAGGGGAACACAACCATAGGTTAACACTTGTCCTTCATTATATTTGTCTTTTTATCCACTATTTAGGAAAATGTTATAAGAAAGTTTGTCATAGCTCTGTGTTTAATGTTGGATCCAGATAAGTACTGGTCCAGAAGAATAAGTATTTATTTGTAATATTTGATACTGAGTTAATCTTAGATTTCAGAGCTAGTTCTCATTAAAATCACTAGCATTTCTATTTACACTTTTTTCTGTCTGTTGACACTTTGTAAATATTTAGACTCCAAGTGGCTGTATCTACAGGCCTTCAAATGGGAGGATAAAAAAATGAAAAATACATCATCTAGCTGTATCCTAAATTTGCATGTTTTGTTCTATGTTAACAATGCTAATTAAAACCAAACAACAAATAAAAACTAATAGAAGCTCCATTTCCCTATATATTCACATACAAAAAGGCTTGAGAAACTTAGAAAAATTTAAGGACATCTCATGCTTATATAAACTAGAAAATATGTATTTGATTAAAATTCATCTTTTTAAAATTTCTAACAGATATGCTGTTATGGTACATGTAGGATTCTGGTATTCATTATAGCTATACTGCTCTACATAATTAGAAGGCCACTGAAAATAAAAGTAGTTTACTTTCATTCAATTAACACTAATTGAGCGTATATATTATGCAGATGTTGTGCCAGGTGCCAGGAAAGACTAAGATGAATAACCATGGTCTCTGCCCCTGGGGAGCTCACAGTTCATGGGGAAAACAGATAGTTACGTGACTAATGGTAGTACAAAGTGATAAGAGATATATACCGTGTCATGTGAACACAAGCCATGGACTGAGGGACCAGCAAGCAGTTGTGCAGTGTGGGTGGGGGTCACAGTGCAGAGTGGGAGGATGTAATAGAAGATGGCTGTAATGGTGGTGTGCAGACTTCATGCCATAGAAAAAAGTGAAGTGAAAGTATTTTCTTTCCAGTTACATTCTGGAGTTATACAAAAGCTAGGTTAGTACTTTTTTTGCTGCTTTTTATTAAAACAAGATAAATAAGGTTGTTTTTGATTTGTTTGCTTTAACTCAAGTCTGGCCAGTGGTATATTTACCAATAAAAATATCAAGTCAAAAATAATTTCTCTAGTTATTTAGTACTTTTGGTTTCAAATGCAAACTCCTTTCTTGTATTATAATTACACAGCTTGCACTAGTGTTACACAAAAACTAAAACAAAAGCTTGCTGTGATAAATGCTGGAAGAATATTGTATCATGAACTTCATCAGTTTGGATATATTCCATTTTATTGAAAGTCATGTCAATCACAGACTCAGTAATCCATGTTCTAACCAATCAAAGCCAACTCGTCATTTCCCCCTCCCTGCTAGAATGGTGGCTGAGGGTTTGAGTCCATCTTCAGAGAAGTACATTATATATAATAAAACCCAAGCCAAAAATGTTGTCACACTAGCCTAATGGGGTGCTCAGGATTTATGTAAATGTATCAAGTCAAGGGTTTCAGCAGCAACTAAGTTCGCTTCCCTGAGAGTTGCTCCTTATTCACAGTCCTGCCTCCAGGTCAGGATGTTCTGAGTCTCCTGATCTTTCTCCCCTTTCTCTTTGGCAAACCTTCCTCTTACGAAATGATCTGATAATTACATCTTGGTATAAATTTAAGCCACTGCATTACTTCTCCCTGCATTACTTATGTATACCGTAAATTTTAGATACTTGTTAGTAGGAAAAGGAGAGTTAGTCAAATGAGTTGCGTTAATCCTGCCTTAAGTGTTCAGTACAATGTGGAAAGTAAGAGATCCTTAGTAAATACTTAATGGCTGATGGTTGAATTACTCGTTAAATATTCAAAAATTTGAAGCATAGGAAAGCAAAGCATATAATTTTATACCTTCAAATAATGTAGGAAATGGAAGAGTATATTAGACCTTCTACCCTAGCTCCTGCACTTTACAGATTATAGGACATGGCCAGCGAGTAAAGAACCTAAGGTAGCCTAGGGCAGCACACCTGGAAACAGAGCTCAGATCTCCTGACCAAAATCCATTTCCCCCTACGCAACATGCTATTTTCTGCTGAGAAGGTAACATAGTCTCCAGACTGAAAGACTGTAAAAGACTGAAAGTAGACAGAATTTATACTAGATGCATCTTTGCTGAGCATTTTGATTCTTATATTATTGCCTCTGGTTATTCTTTACCATAACACCAGTCCAGCCTTAGCTATTGCGACACTCTACCGCATCGTTGTTATCAGTTAATAATTTAAACTCTGACCTTTGTTTTCAGAGACAGGAATCATCCTAATCAGTACGTTCCATCTGTATTTCATCATGCATGCCCCTTTGTATGTAGAGTTGAGTGTATATGATATTCCATCTCCACTGAGAACTTTAAACCCCATCTTTTTCATCAATTTTTCTCAAAATATGTTTTATTTACATTTGTAAACCAAATGTTCCCTGGTCTTATCAGCCTATAAATACAAAATTAAATTATGCTTCTTTAATAATCATATAATGATAACTTACAACTGGCATTCTATTCATGTGCAGGGAATCCAGTATCCTACTTGGGAATGTTTATGTGCTCTACGTATGTGGGCTGTCCTCTTGGGTCTCATCAGCTTCCTAATCTCTACTCTGCCCAGTGAGTTGCTACTTGCTCTATGCAGGTCACCTCTTGATAGTCTGAGAATGCAATGTCTCTCAAGCTATTATCCCTTCTGCATGCATTCTCTATGGGGGTGATATTGCATCCACAGGGGTGAAAATTGGTTCTTGGGGGGTGAAAACATCTTACTCATCTTGCTCTTTTAATGTATAAAGCACAGAAATGCATATAGTACATAAACAGATATATGGTCTATCTGTGGTATTAAAATTTCATGGGGAGGGAAGCAATTGGGAGAGAAATGCCTAATGAGGCTCCTTAAGGAATCGATAACAAAAACAAAAACAAGGTTGAGAAACATTGCTCTAACCTTTCATCCCAAGTATAGGAATAGCCCTTTCCCTTAATTTTTCATAGCCTGAGACCAACCTGCAGGTGTTTACAAGATTTACTAAAAACTTGGGAGGTTATAGAAGATGTATGTCCTGGGGGAAGTGCTAAATATGGTCCCACTCAGAACATACACTCCCTTAGGGCACCTCAAAAATGTGCCTCTCTGCCTACTTCCTGGTCAGCTTTCTTCTCGTCCATGTTACTACCTTCTCTCCAGGAGTTCTAGACATGTCTGTGATTTAGATTTCACATTTCTCCTCTCCAATTTCATTCGTTGTCCTGGAGCTGCCACTTTCCAGGGTGACTGACCATGGGAATTCCATCCCTCCAGGACACTTGGTACTCAGTGTGTGACTTTGCCTCATGGCCTCCAGAAGGAAAATCCTGTTGGAATATCCTACTCTGATGCAGTACAGTTTACAAGTCTGTGATAGCTGGTCTTACATTACTCTAAGACTGTCACATCAGTGATTTAATCTAAATTGAGATTAGTCAAACCCAACTCAACACCCTTTTTTTTCCCTTTTGTCTGATATGAAATCATACTGCTAAGTCTCTCCACTCGCCTCAGAGATCATGGCATCCAAACTCTAGTATACACACGCAGAAAACAGTGACAAAATTCCCTAACTTTTTTGCCAAAATACAGCAGTTGGGTAATCTTGGAGACTCTACTATTAATTTGTCTTCCTTGAAATGCCACCACAAGAGTCACCTAGCAGAGTTGTCAGCTATTGGGTAATTATACAGTTTTACATTATTTCAGATCAAAGTGTGCACTGATGTTAAGTAAAAAAGTTTCTAGTAGGTTAACCAACTTGTCCCTGTTTGTTTGGGACTTTCTTTATCTTAGCACTGAAAGTTCTGAGTCCCAGGAAACCACTCAATTTGGGCAAACTAATTTTCAGCTTAGTTCAGTGACTACCTGGAGACCATTCTAACAAAGCTGATATAACAGCAGCAAGTATTATCATGATTTTTTTGTAGTCCAGTGCTGAGTTTGTTTTCTTGATGCTACATTCTCCCTTCCCCTATTTCTCACTATAAAAAGAAAATCTAGGGGTGCCTAGGTGGCTCAGTCGTTAAGCGTCTGCCTTCAGCTCAGGGTGTGATCCTGGAGTCCTGGGATCGAGTCCCACATCAGGCTCCTCTGCTATGAGCCTGCTTCTTCCTCTCCCACTCCCCCTGCTTGTGTTCCCTCTCTCGCTGGCTGTCTCTTCTCTGTCAAATAAATAAATAAAATCTTTAAAAAAGAAAAAAGAAAAAGAAAATCTATATAGCAACATCTTTTCCCATATTTAACAAGTTAAATATTTTTTCTTATAATCAATATGTGAACACACATATCTTTTAGAAACTGGACATTTAGATGGTCATTCTGTAACAAGCCTCTAATAGGAGATGCTATTATTTTTGACAGCTGGAAGTGGTGAATCATCCTATTTGGTAATCACAGTTTGCTGGTTGTCAAGAAAAAACATTTTAAATATTGCATGATACTTCTTAGCCCTCTGCCCCTCCTTGCCAGTGCCACTGCTGTGTCTCCTGAGAGACCCAATATGTTAGGGCATGTCCATTGAAAATTGAAGCTGTATAATCTATTACAATGCAAAATAGAAATCAGCTTCATGCTGTGGGTAGCATTGAAACAGGCTTGTTACATTTACAAAAATTGTTCTGATAAGAGCATCCCCAGTTGACCAACATATGGGCACTGATGAGGCTATGTGTCTCTCATTTAATTTATAGTTGGAGTTTCCACCTTTGAGGTTTAACTAGCTTTTCAATGTACATTTTGCACCTGTTCAGTGTTACTAATCCCAGAGACTATTTTCCTCTTTATCCTGTGGAATTATCCAGAAAGGCCAATTAAGAATAAAGAAAAAAAGCAATTCAGGGAAATAGAAATATGCTGTATCCCAGAGGTTACAAGATGGAGCACACGAGGGAAAATGAATTCATCTTCGAATTCGCTACTGTAATTTTAAAAATAAAGTCTTATACATTCAAAGACTGTCACATACTGGAGAAAGGTTTTAATGAGCTTTAAAAAATCTCTATTAATTTGTAAAGTATATAATTTTGACATTTTTGAAGTTCCTACTGTATAGATTAACGACTCTTCCTTCTCTTCTCTTTCTTCACCAAAAAGAATAGTGTTCAATATCGTGTAACTTCCATGTCAGCTAGAGGGAAGTAGGTGCTCTCATTTCTATTTCACGAATGGAGAGACCATAGCACAAAGACATTGTGACATCTCCAGCAATTTTATAATTTGCCAGCATGCCTGAAGTATGATCAAGCTGGAGCTCTCACATCCCTGTGAGCTATCTGGCAGGAAAATGGTCCCATTTTTTTTTCTTTATTTTGTTTTGTTCTGAAAACTATAGTTTATTAAGTTTTCAAAAGATTTATTTTATAGTAGTTTTTTTAGGATAATGCTTGAGCACAGTAAGAAAGGAAGCTAAAACATCAGGTGTTAGAAGTCCTGCGCAACCTAAACAGGGAAGAAATTGAATTTAAATATAAACTTTAGTAAGTGGAGTATTGCTGGACTTCAGAGTTTCAATTAGAGCAGTTTTTCCTTTTGCTATGTCAAGACTGTGATCTATTATATTTAGATTGTTTTGAAGTGCTCAAAAGGCAGTCACTCGATCTATGTCCTGATTCAATTATAGTAGTAAATTTTGGTGCTGTGGAATTAGATCTGATCAATTACAGAAGATTTTATATAATTTTTCTACTTTGTTAGAAAGACTTCATGGTGTCCTAATTGCTTCTATGACTGCTCACATTTCATTAAGATAAAATTATAGATTATTGTAATATTTAATTATTAACAAGAGACTTGACTACATAACAGGGAGTTCTGACCAAATATATAGGTTGATCCATATGATTCAACTCAATTCAGTTTCATCTCACAATTTCAGAAGCACTATAGCTGTGCTACTGCAATAATCCAATCCTGATGTAAGTTTCCTCTCTTCATAAAGAGCTTAGTCAATAAATTAATAAATTCTGCACTCAAAAGTTTAGACTACTAGAGAATTGGGAAAATTAAGCAAGTTTTAAAGACATCCAAACTTCTTGAAGTTTTTATATATACCTACTATTTTTAAAGAATAAAAATCATTGCATCTCCTCCCCACCCTCCAGCCCCTACCTACACTGCTTCTTTTAGAAAAAGGAAACAGCAGGGGTGCCTGGGTGGCTCAGTCATTGAGCCTCTGCCTTCGGCTTAGGGCGTGATCCCGGCGTTCCAGCGTTCAGGGATGGAGTCCCACATCTGGCTCCTCCGCTGGGAGCCTGCTTCTTCCTCTCCCACTCCCCCTGCTGTGTTCCCTCTCTCGCTGGCTGTCTCTCTGTCACATAAATAAATAAAATCTTTAAAAAGAAAAAAAAAGAAAAAAAAGAAAAAGGAAACAGCAAGAGAGATAAATAAGTTTTATAGTTAAATAAAATTTATTTTGAGAATTTTATATTTTCCTTAAGATTCCATGAAAATACCTTAATGCATTGGGTAGCCTAGATTGGTGGTCACTGGTTCATCTTTCCAGTGACTTCATTATTTAAACTCAGCCTATTCCCAAAAGCATTTGAGTTGGCTCTCAAAAATGCACACAAAAGGATGATAAATCAGTAAACTGAGGAGACACGAAAATGAGAAGCATTAAAAAAAAAAAAAACCCTAAATAAATAGCCGGAAAATGGGATTCAGGGATCCCAGCATTAGCTCTTTGACCTCCATATCAGTGCTTCTCAGCTCTGTCCATACGTCCAGATACTGGGAAGCTTCTAAAAAATACCAATGTCTGCACTCCACCTCAGACCAGTTATGTAAGAATTTTGGGGCCTGGGCACTGCTATTTTCAGAAATTATGTAGATTATTATAACATTCAACCAGGATTGAGAATCATTGTCTTATACCAAAAACAAAAACAAAATCAAACAAATACCAACCTCCCTCACCCCCCCCATTCTTTCCTTTTAAATGTAAAGAAAATTACCAGACTTCCATGGCAACCCATTCTCTTAGATTATTACTTTGTTTAATGTAAATGGATTCAAATTCTTTTCAATAAAAATTTGTCACGACTTTGCTTTCAAAGTGCTATAACTCTGTGGAAGCAGAAACAAAAACTAAGTAGTCCAAGTTGCAGAAGGCATAAATGCTCAATAGTGTTGTAAATACAGAGCTGCAGAGGAGAGAAGTGATTCCTTATAACTGAAGAGGACCATGTGAAAATTACAAAGGACTGCATGGAGGAGGCAGCAGGCATTTGTTCCAGTGCTTGAGAACTAAGAAACAGAGGTTACAGACAAGATGAATGTAAATGCCTGGGCAACAGGAGGATGAGTGAGCGGAAGCACAGAAGTGTTACTGTGTGGTGGGAGTCCATGGGTAGGAGAGCAGACCCACAAGGCATACGGATAGGAGGTGGCTAAATAATTACATTCACGAGGAGTTCTCGTACTACATTCTTTAGAATATATTTTTTTCAAGTTTGGATGCAGCAGGAAGAAATTTCCCATTTGACTACCCTGGAGTTAAAAATCCTGATGGTATCTTGTAGGTGCGGCAGGATAATGAACTGAAGTAATACTTTGTCCTACCCTCCCTAAGCTTTTCCTCTCTCCCTTTTTTGAAGCAAGTTACTAAGCTTTGCAAGTTACTAAGGACCTTGCAGTCCTTGCAGTCAGAATTTGAGTAGAATAAAAGGCAGAAAAAGTCCAAAGCAGTCTATACATGAAAAGCCTTCAGCAGTTGATATTTTGCTAGAACTCTAGAAGATGAGAGGAAAGGGAGCTTGTAGCAGGGCAAAGGGCTCTGAGATGGAGCTATCTGTTGCTCTAAGTGAGTGGGCATCTCAGGAAGGGAACCTTGACATAGGGTTTCCGGCATTAGCTAAGATTCTCCTATCTCCATGAGTAGGGGTACAGTAAGTCAGGGAACATCAAGGGATTACCACAGGCAAATACCATGAGAAGTCAGTAGCAACCAGGATATACTGGACATCAGCAGCCCACTCCCATTTCTAGCTACCACATAAACCCTTGAGAGTCTGGTACGACCAAAGGAGGGGGAAAAAGGAAGAGAGCCTATAATAACTGGAAAAAAAAGTTTCTACTGCCCGAAAGGATGACATAAGGAAAATTATTTCTGTACACTCAAGTTTGTGGACCTAAATTTGCAAATGCTACAAATCTGTGGATACTAGTGCTCAAGAGGGTCAGGGAGAGTTTGAATCAGCGTTCCCACCATTAGTTACTGGAAGAGCTTTTGGAATAGAATTAACATGTATTACACACTAAGTACAGGTATTTGTTTACATGACCTCGTTTTATCTTCATAGCAATCATATAAAATAAGAACTAGTTTTCTTTCCGTTATACAGATGAGATCAAAGCCAGTCAACTTGGTAAGGTAATTCAATAAGAATATGGGGAACATGGATTCAGTCTTACACTGAAATCACGAAAACCTATTTCCTTAACTTAATTCCTATATCCCCTCCCCAGAATCTTTATTCTATGCTGCTATTAGTAAAACTATATATGCTAATAATAATAAACCAAAGGACAGGAATCTTGTCTGTGGAAGACTTACTCTCTTTCCCTCCCTGACAATTTGAAAAACTCTGATAAAAAAGCCTGAACAAGTACACTGGCCTCGCTTTAAGAGATAACTAGAAGAGAAGAATTTCCAGTATTACCCAGCCTGCTCTTACAGTGTATCTCTGTGCATTTTTTCTTTTTCCTATGACTGCAAATTTTTCTCTGCCACGACGCCTTGTCATTTACATTCATTGTGCTCTGATAAAGGGCTGTCATAGCTTTAAAGTAGGCAATTCCACCAAAGTAACCTTTGGAAAAAAACATCCAAAATCAAATGCTTATAGATCTGTCTCACTACTCCTTATCTCATAATGAATATTTGATATGGAAATCCTTTTGCCATATATTCATTAGGAAGGAAATATGGATTGCATTTCCACATGTGAGGCAGTATTTTTTATGAACTTTGAGATATTCCGGTACTTTATGCACCTGTCACTTTGTTCAGTCACAGCAGTTTTGTTTCCTGGCAACTTGTTCATTGGTATCAAGAGGCCAGTGAGAAGATGAACTAAATAGGGTAAGAAATTCCTAAATGGTAGTTGTGTTGGGGAGTGGCTTCCTCATAAACCTGCTTCACAGTAGAGATCTCAGGAGTAAAAGGGGCCTTAAAACCTTTCTTGGTGCCCAATACTGTGTTCCTGTATCTCGATAAGGTGCATTTTAGAAAACCCTATAAGAGACAGAGACTGGATAGGTATGCTCATCTAGCAAATTCAGAGATAGAGAGATAACTCTGTGTGTGTGTGTGTGTGTGTGTGTGTGTGTGTGTATCTATATGATATATACGTGGAAGAAAACAGATGCCCTGAAGTATGATTATGGAAACATCAGTAGCTTCAACTCTCCATTCTAGGTGGTGATATTTCAGGCAAGTTTCACAGTCCACTAAATGTTATTATTTTTCAAGATTCACATTTTTCTAGAATGAATATTTCTAATTTATAATAACAATTTATAAATAAAATAATGACTAAGAGGCATAGAAACAGCATTACAGGACATCTGAAAAGAAAGGGAAAAGTATATAATGATAGCTTGAAAATATCATTAGATACCAATTAAAATTGTACAAAATGTTCCATCAACTACAGGCAATGCCTCTGAGAATCCTGCATGGGGAAGAGGAACAAATATATTGGTACTCAGTCAGGGGAGAAACTGCTGGACAATGCAGTGCCAGGGCAGAGCTGATTGAGTTCTTCAAGAAGCACGAAATAGCTGAACACACAGCTTCTGAACCCCTTTTACCTAGGATCACCCTCCTCAGGGGAGTAATATACCCTAAAGGGACTAAATGAGGTCAGCCTTTGCTAGGCACAATAGCACGGGGTGGAGGGGGGTGTTGAGTTTTTTGTTATTTCCTTTCTCTCCACTCCAAAGCCCAGAAATTCTTTTAAAATGTAATGAATTAGCTTTATCAGTTTGTGTTTTTCCTGATTCAAGAGAAGAGAATCTTGGAGGCCAGATTTGTAATCAGGGTCAGAGAAACACTGATAGGTGAACACTGCACTCTGAGGTAACCTCAGGGATCTACTGACAAGCTGGTCTGGCTGTGCTCTTTATCCCCATGGGTCATTTCCACCTATTCTGATTAAGGAGCAGCGCAATGGCAGCTTCTGACAGATAGCTTGGTTGTTTTGTTATAAGGAGCTTCATTTTCCAGGGATGAATTATGAAGACTTTTTTTTTCTCTTTGTTATTTTAAAATAGGGCTGTCTCATCTGAAAATGTGTTAATTAAGTTACCATGTATTGCCTTGTTTCTAGTCCTACACATTTGATACAGGCAAATTACTCTTTAGAAGACAGCTTCCAATACTTGGAATAGCAGCTGGAGCGATTCCACCAAGAGTGTGGGCTAGGGGGCGTTGAGCATGAGGAGTGGGCCTGGCAAAAGAAGAGGAAAGAAATGGTCTGATCAAGCTCAAAGGCAGGCAGGATCCCTGCTGTGGCCCTTGGATGGGTCCACTTCCCTTTCTGCTTGCATCCTACTCAGACTTGATGCTACCTACCCACTGACCTGTTTCTCCATGACACTCCTAGGTGGCACTTCCACTAAATCTCTGCTGGCTGGATGTTGGCTTTCCCCAGGCAAAAGCCAGCCCGAAAAATACTACCTCTCCAGTAGGCTGGAATGGAAGCAATGGCTATAGGTCCTATGCTCAGTTAGATATTTAACTCAACTAAATGACCATTTAGTAGGTATCTATTACATGCAACAGCCCTGGGAGAGTATAGAGAGAGATGCAAGAATTGAAACATAGTCTCTGCCTTTGGGTACTTTGGGACCTGTCCTGGGGACAAAGCAACGGTTGTGAAGCATAATAGTAAGCACACAAGAGAAATGCAGCAATGTGATATGAAAAAAGGACAGAGAATTTCCCCCTCTGAACCACCCCCCCACAATACACACCCAGGGTGATCCTAACAAGGCGAGGGGTGACTTCATGTTCTCTGACTTCATGTTCAAGCAGCGTTTGCTAAGCCATTATTTAGGAGAAGGGATAGGCAGTGGTGTGAATGAGAGAGCTTACTAGTCAGGTGAAGGGTCAAAAGATAGACAGATATGAAGATTGGGAGAACATTCTAGTCCGAAAAGAAAAAAGAAAGAATATGTGCAATAGCTCAGAGACATAAAATGCCCAACTTCCTGTACTCATTGTCTTCCACTTTATCCAGGAATTTTGAGGAGGGATTTCTGCACAGGTAGTTGAAAACAAGACTTACCTGGTCAAAATAGCTTAGTTGATCTCCTAATTCTAATGTTGCTCATGAACTCTGCTTGCTTCCCCTCCTTATTCCCATTCTTTTAATGAGGGAGCAGAAGGCTAACTGAAGACAAAGCACAAGCTGACATCCCGCAACTCCCCTCCTCCTGGATGGGATATGTGTGATATTCCTCCTGGAAGCTCCCAACTGTCTTAATATTAATGGCTTCCTAGAGGGAAAAACGACCTTAACTTGACAATGGCAAGGCGTCTGGTATCCTGTGAGTCTTCTTTAACATACAAAAATCCTTTTGAAACCTCCCTTTTCCTTACCTCCCCCAACCCCATAGTATATAATCAGCCACCCCTCACAACCCCCAGTGCAGCAGCTCTTTCTGCCCACGTGTCCTGTCCCCCTGCTTTAATAAAGCCAACTTTTTCCCCAAAGACATCTCAAGAATTCTTTCTTGGCTGCTGGCTCCAGACCCCACCCCACCAAACCTCACCTATGTTTCAAAATCACATCACTTTCATATCTAAACTTCCCGCTCCTTGCTCTGAGCTCCCTACATCATCCTTAGCCTGCAAACTAAAGGGATAAGGCACAGGTGTGTTACCACACCACCAAGCGAGTCTAAGCTTTTCTACAAAAAAAAAAAAGTACTTTCGAGGTGGTCTTTAGAATAACTCTCCTCTCAAGCATTCATCTCTTTTTTTTTTAAATTTTTTTTAAAGATTTTTTATTTATTTATTTGACAGAGATAGAGACAGCCAGCGAGAGAGGGAACACAAGCAGGGGGAGTGGGAGAGGAAGAAGCAGGCTCCCAGCGGAGGAGCCCGATGTGGGACTCGATCCCAAAACGCCGGGATCACGCCCTGAGCCGAAAGCAGACGCCTAACGACCGCGCTACCCAGACGCCCCAAGCATTCATCTCTTTTCTGTGACTGGCACAACAGAAGTTCTGAGAGTTGATATGGATGCAGCATGGCATAAGTATGAGTCACAAATGTTCATTTTTTACTTAATTTTGCCTTGTGAGTCACAGTGCCTCTGAAAAATTAAACACCTCCCCTCCCCACCACCTGAACCCTTGAAAATTTGCAGCAAGTCCACACGCATTTCCAACTCTCTACTCTTCAACCCCCTCAAATGGAACTTTTCACAATGTTTTGGCTCCTCATTGGATCTGAGGACCCAGTGGGTGATCTTGATTTTATAATAAAAGACTAGTAGAAAATCTTTTTTGTTTTCCTTCCATTTTCACTATATTGTTCCGTTTGGGCTGTCCCTTCTTCCCTCATATCTCTGTAAGATTTCTTTCCAGACATTTCTTCAAATGACTTGACAACAGCCCTGTTATCTTCTAAGAACCTAATATTACTCTGGCTGCTTTAGAAAAATGTGTCTGTTTTTCCATCTCATTAAAAAGCATCTGAAATCTCTCTGAAAACACATGAAAGGAACAGACAGAGGGCCTCCCAGAATCTGAAAGTCCCATTAAAATTAAGGCCCATTAGCGTTTTTCATAACATCAAAGAGTCATCAATGCATTTAAAAATGTACTATTTTGTTTTGGTTATGGGTGGGGTAGGACTTAAACACAAATTTTCTTGCTTCTGAGTTTATCATAGGAATCAAAGAAAAGAAGTGGACAGAAGAAAAAAGGGAAGAAGAGAAAAGACAGCTTTGATTCTTTTCATCTTGGGTTATTTCTGAAATGACAAAATGATGATCCACGAAATTCTCAAGAGCTCTCTTCCTGTTGCTACAGTTCCACTGCTCTCAGGGGTGACCTGCCTAGGAAAGGATCCTTTTTTCCTCTTTCTGGCTACTAAGCTGAGGCAGATGTAGCCACAAGGTGTCACTATTGCTAAAATAGATCTCCACCTACAGGCTCAATTGTTATTATGTATATATAATGTGGCTTTCATTTTGTTTTTAAGTAGTGTCTTTGGGAAAGGCACTTTTTGATTGGCTGTATTAGTTGCCTCCTTCATTTCAAACAAACTGACCTGAGTGAGGCTCAGATTTCTAATCTAGAAATTGGATAGAAGGAAACAATGCCTGTTTTTTAGGATAGTTGTTTGTTTTACAGAACCTTGGTATAGCTGAGCTTCATGCTCAGCATTGAAAAAGCACTCAACAAAGGTTAGTTCCCTTACATTAAAAGGTGAGCTATGAAGTTAAAAGGTAGGAGTGAGGGAGAGGGTGGTAACTTTAAGGGTTCTTTCTTTCTTTCTTTCTTTTTTTCTCTCTTCCTTTTGATTTTAGAGCTACAAGAATATCATCTAGTACAGAGCTCTGGTTATTGTAAATAGCTCTGCCATTAAAAAAATGCTTGGGAAAAGGTAAATAGCATAGCTCCCTCTGACAGAGTCACAATAAATTATTGTGTATAAATATTAAAGTCATATTAAAGTCTCTAAGGCATTCTGTTATAAAGAAACCTCTCTAACTGACCTACTTTGTTGAATCCAGTTTCCCAAGTTTCTTTGAGCCAAGAACATATTTTTTGTTTATTACCCAGATTGGGAAACTTTAGTCTGGCTTAACTTTGTTGTACAGAAAGGCCAACAGAAACCCAGAGAGTAACTTTTCGTTCACAAAACACATCTTGGAGCTGACAGAGCTGGTCTAGAACTACTGCTGTGTTAGAGCTGGTTTGCACCAATTCACAAGAACCAGTGGTGCTCATCTCTTTCCAATCCCATGTTTAGCAATGTCAGGTTGAAAGTGCGACATAAGCCACTGTGGGAATATTTACACCACAGAAACTGGCAATCACTACCAATCATTTTTTCCCCAAACATCATTTTTACCAGTATATCACCATTAGAACCCAGGCATTCAGATATCCAACCCAACATAGAGGAAGATTGTTTCCTAACTGGCCAGTATCTCTTCCAACCCAACCCCGATTTCTGGGACAGCTTCAGGGGCCAGAACAAGTTCAGTGACTCCATCCACCCCATAGCTGGCTCAAGGTGGTTTATTTTATAGATCTATGGGATACAGGATATGGGGATTTGGTGATTCCCGGGTGCTATACAGCTTCTCTAAAAAAGTCCCTCTCTCTAATACGTAAAGATAACAATAATGAGGACATCGACAGCCATCGCTAGACTACTTGCTCTGTGCCGTACACCACATTAGATACTCCTCATACCCAGTCCTCTCACAGGAGAAAGCTGAAATGCAACCAAGTTTAACAATGTGCTCACAGTCACACACAACTCCCCTGCTCACCAGATCTTAAATAGCATGATTTTACCTCGAGCCACTTCAGGCTTCTTCTAGTACAGGGAAAGAGGAGCAGAAATGACCTGCCTGGCAGTGGGAGTCCTGAACCAGGAGAGAACCAGGAGGTTAGAGTAGTTTTTACAAATAACAGCTTGGGTGTGAAACCAGAATGACAAGCTGCTTCATGCTTTTTGAAAATGACTTCAAATCATTCATCAATTGTTTCAGTCACAACAACATTAGCATCAGCAAAGGCTCTGAAATTTGAAGTGAAACCGTGGTAGGAAAGCAAAAAGTACAAAGCCACGTGAGCTCTTGGCACGGGCTCCGTGCTGTGCCATTCCTGGGTTGTGCGAAGTTGCCATGGAAGCCCAGGGCCCAGGCTCCACTCCTGCTAGCAGCAGCTCCTGAGAACCTGGCGCTGCAGTAAGAGCGGATAAGAATCCCTGGAAGTGACGAAAAGGACCTGGTCACTCCAGCTACATCATGACTTGCTTAATCTCACTTCTTCTATTTGGGGTATGAAGCACTGGAGATGTGGAGTCACTTTTGCATGCAGGCTTGGATATTCGATTTGTGCTCTCTATGGTCGACTGACTGAGCTTCACGCAGATTTATCATCCTGGAGGCTTTATATATTTTGTTGATAAATTTGAATTTGATACCGCAAAATTTAAACCTGAAATCGTTTCCTATACCACTATTTATGTTCAAATCAGATAAGTGCTACTTCTCTGCAATGGATTAGAGTTCAGTCGCTCATGGTCAAACTTCCAAAATCAAGCCCTCATATTTGAGCATGGATGAATTGTCTTTTTAAGCATGTAGTATGCCGTTTTTATATACTGGGTTGCCCGAGTCTAAAGATTCCTGTGCTGAATATTTAACGTCCTGTAGTGGAAAGGCCAGTTGTAACCTATCATAACCACAGCTCCCTTATAAAAGAGTCCGAGAGGAGCTTAGGGGTGATTACTTCTATAGGGAGCCATGTTCTGTACCAACATGACCCTGAGTTATTCTTCCACACTCAACCCAGGACCTGTGCTCATGCTGGCATCGGAACAAAAACAATTAGTCTCAGGCTGGTTTAGGCTTGTGTGTCATGAACAGTGGAGACAGTGGGGAGCACTGCAGTGGGGACACAGCTTGATGCAAAAAGTACTTGAGAAGGAGAAATCATCGAGTGTCCTTCCAGCGCGGCTGCCACAGGGGCTTGTGACTCTGTACTAGATTGTTCTCACAGCGGACAGGCCTCCCACCTAGACAGCTGATTCGAAGATTAACCCATGCACTCAATAACAGTAATCTTCAAACATTTCTAAATCTGGAGCTAAAGGAGTTTAAGAGTGAAAAAGCATGAAAATGTACAGTTTGACAGGATCAGAAGTTTAAATTAAAAAAGTAAAATATTAAATAGGATAGCAAGACCGACTATTCATTGGTACTATTAAATGGGATTGATGATCAAACTCTCACTGCCTCCTATTTTATTTTAGACCCTAAAAAGCACAACAAATTCAAAAGTTAATTATAAAAAGGGAGGGCAACTACATCACAGTCTGTGTGCTTATCTTCATCCACCACAGCAGCCGATTAGCAGTGCTTTATCGGAGGATGTTGGAATGCAGACACATCAACAAAGCTCACTTATTAATTCTGTGAACAAAATTAGATCATCAGAGCTTGTTCCTAAATTTCTGGATCAAAGCTGAATATTAATAAGTAAATAGACAATTCAAAACAAAGCAATGCACACTTTAGAGAAAACTCTCCTCTCCTCACTCCCCGCCCCCCCAAACAGAATCTCCATCTTTGAACCCATAAAGTTTGCTCATTTGCCTACATCAACTATACCCAAGGGATCCTCTGTATCTTCTTGGTTATGGGAAGGGGATGTTTTCCAATAAGACAACCAGTCACAGTCTGACTGCTGTGGCTTTCTCAGTTTTCTCTTCACTGCTCCCCCACATTCTACCTTGTTTCCAGCAAAACTGGTCTTCTCACCATTCAATAAATATGATTTGTTTTTCTACCTCTGTGTGTCCACCCATGCCATTGTTTCCCACTAGAATGTCCTTTCCTTTCAGTTTTAACTCTCAAGTCATACCCACTTTCAAAATCTGGTTACAAATCATCTAACCTGGCCCTGAGAATAGGATATGATCTTGTCCATCTGTGGTCATCTGAAAAGATTTTCAAATTTTATGTGATAAGAATCATATGTAAAGCATATTAAAACTATAGATTCCTAGGCCTTACTCTCAATGATTCTGATTAAGCAGATCTGGAATGGGGCTCCATACCTTCATTAAAACAAAATACCACCAATTAATTCTGAAGCACCAAGTTTGTAGACCATTCCTGCTACATACTGAATGTTTGTGTCCCCTCCCACCCTGCCACCACCAAATTCATATTTTGAAACCTAATCTCCAGTGTGATGGTATTGGGAGATAGGGCCTTTGGTAAGTGATTAGGTCATGCAAGTGGAAAAAAAAGAGACTCCAGGCAAATACCATTTTTGAGATAGCTCTTTCTCATTCTCATTATAAAAATATAAACCTTTGTCCCTAACTTTAGGATTGGAAAAAAAATTGTTAGTCTTGGGGTACCGTTTACATTCATTGCTCATGGCTGAGACTTGATGCCAGCTAACTTACTAAAACATTCAGAACTGGCTGGGGAACCTAAATACGTAGTCTGAATTGTTTCATAAACAACTATTGTCTCAGTTTCTCCACCTATGAAAAAATTAAGGTTTTTCATTAAGCATACATCTAGCTAAACTTAGTGAACTATTGCTCTGCAAAGAAGCCTGGACCTTATTTTACTTAATTTGCTTGTATTAAAATTATTCGATTAAAGCTGAGAAGAAAAATAAGGTGTTCCTCTAATGTTTATATGAAAGCCATTTTTCTAAATGAGTTCCTGTATGAATATACATAGCATTTTATCAAAAATTAATAGTCTCAACCTGAAAAGTATCATAGCACTATATATTAATTATCCAAAGCAGTGACTTTATTTATGACTTCTTTGACACAGTCGTCACCTCAGTAGTCTCAACTCCAAAAGCCGTGAAGAAAATAGAAAAGGAACTGAATGTAGGTTTTCAACTGGAACTGTGTTTAATTACATCTGTTCTACACTGTTTGTGCTGTATGGTCAGTAACATGCTAATGAGTTTCAATTAAGTTACCTCCGCAAAACTAAGTTACCTTTGAAAAATTCTGCCAAGAAACAGACATTGGGTCATAGAAGGTGGGAGGCTGAATAAATATTGTCTTGTTATCAGTGAATATATATGCTTAACCTCTTTCATTTTCCATTATCTGTGATTCAGAATCACTGATGTGTGTTACAGGGTTAAGGTCATGATTACAAGTGGCTGAGAAGGAAGTAAGAGAATTAATAGGCTAAACAACTGTAACTCTAATATGTTCTATGAAACCTGAAAGGTGTGCTTTGGACTGTTGCATCCTGAGCCTTGTCAGCAGAATGTTGAGGTGGGAAGGTGACTGGCCTGAGAGAAAGGGTTGGAATTAGAACAGCATTTGTCAGCATGTTCTTCACAGAACACTAATCCCTTAAAAATAAGAGAGGAAAGAAAGTATCCCATGGTCAAGGAATTTAGAGTTTAGGACACATTATATATTGATCTCCCCACCCCACCTTGGAGATTGATACAACTTAAAGGTTCTGAAATTCCTGCAATTAAAGAAAGGCCAAAAGAGCATTTAAATTTTTTTTAACCAACATCTCCTGATATTTTCCTGAACTAAACCCTTAGTTAGAGGAATTGGTTTCCTGGTATCTGGGAACCTGAATTTTGGGAGAGTTTCTTCCATCCCAGAACTGGTAAGAGTAACTCACTGTACCTTGACTATTTCAACAAACCATGTGGTTTAGACTGAACACCGGCCTTCTTTCTGGAAGTCTGGGATTTAGGTATGTGCTAGGCAGATATTTATTTATTTATTTATTTCCCCAATAAAAACCCTGGACACTGTTATTTAATGAGTTTCTCTGGTTGGTAACACTTCACATGTATTGTGACAGTGCACTGCTGGGGAAATCAGCTGAACCTGTGTGATACACTAGGCAATGAAGCTTGTGCCTGGTTGTCCCTCTGCTGATTATGCTTGGTAGCATTTTACTCTAACAAGTCATAACTGTGAGTATTAATATCTGCTGGGCCCTGTGAGTCCTCCTAGCAAATTACTGAAGTGGAGGGTGGTACTGCAGACCCCAAATACATGTGGTGTGCAAGAAAGAGATGGCTCTGCCATCAGAGAACTTACCCTCTAATGATGTAAAAGATAAACCAGTTGAGAAAAATGATCACTTAGAAACTTACAATTAAGATAAAAACATTTAAAAAAAGAAAAGGAAAGTTCAAGTTTCTATGAGAAACAAAGTAAGAGCAAACTGAATCTGGATTGGGGAAATCAGCAAAGGTTGTGCTGAAGAAGTGAGAATTAGGCTGAGTCCTGAAGGATGGGTAGGAGTTACTCAAGACAAAAGGAAGGGGATGAGCAATTTGGACAAAGGGAACAACAACTTTGAAGGCTCTGAGACTTACTGAAGCTGGCACACCTAATAAGCAACAGACCAGCATAAGAAACTGGTTTCCAGGACGTGTGTTAAGCGTTCCTTCCATGCCACTTGCAGTGCATTACTACTCCGTGCCAATAGCACCCAAAAGACTTTTGGTCCATCTTAGCTTCCTCACTCCCAGATCTTGTCATTCTGTTGCTGCGTGTATCAGGAGAAAGTCCAGTTATGCTGAGGTATACTTTTAGGTTGAGATTATTTCCAAAGTAAAAAAATCTGGCTTCTTTTATACATAACTTATTGGCCAGCAATTGTACCCCTAATTATATATTCAACAGAAATAATGTACATATATACACCAAAATAGATATACAATAATTTCACAACACAGATGTTTTCTATAGAAGTATGGATAAATTGCAGTATATTTATATAATGGAATATTGTACAGCAGTGAATTTGAAAAAAACCATTGGTACATGTAACAAGATGGGTGAATTTCAAAAACATAATGATGAGCTAAAGAAATGAGACATAAAAGAGAACATTTATATCAATTTATGTAAATTCTTAAAAATGTAAACTAGGGGTACCTAGGTGGCTCAATTGGTTAATCCTCTGCCTTTGGCTCAGGTCATGATCCCAGGGTCCTGGAATCAAGCCCTGCATCGGGCTCCCTGCTCAGTGGGAAGCCTGTTTCTCCCTCTCCCTCTGCCTGCTGCTACCCCTGCTTGTGCTTGCTCTCTCTTCTTTCTATCTGTAAAATAAATAAATAAATAAATAAATCTTAAAAAAAACAAAAACAAAAACCAACATGTAAACTCATTAGTGGTGACAGAAGTGAGGATTTGATTACCTTGAGGTATAGTGACTGGGAGTAGCATAAAAGATCCTCTGGGTGCTAGTTATATTCCATTTCTTGATCTGGGTAGTGGGGACCCAATTTATGAAAGACCTTTGCACTGTTCACTTAAAGTCTGTATACTTTTCTGTAGATAAGTTTTAACTCAAAAAAAAAGTTTACTAAAAATATCTGAGTTCTTGTCCTGCTATTATCTTGCATTAGCAAGCCCTTTTACCGTGGACAAATCACAGTCTCATCCAGCCTCAAATTTCTCATCTACAAAGTGAATGAGAACATCTGCCTGACTTTTCCTCCAATTTTAATTGAAATCAAATGTGTTACTGAATTATATTATGATCTGACTGGTAGATGTGATCTCAACCTGTGATGTCACTTAAAAAGTCATATGACTCTCAATTATTGACTGCCTAATTATCTAGCCTGTTAGCTTTTGCATGTGACAAAGTCTGCGTTATAAAAAGAACATGTGTAATGTATTTATTTGGTTATTCACTACATCTCACTATTTGCCCCATACAAAAAGCCTGATAGAACTATTTTTTGTGGTGAAATCGCAGCTTCAAAGCATTTAAAATTTGCAACATTAGAAAAATACGTATAAACGACCTCTCACAATTTGATCTTTTTCACAGAAGTCTCAGTTTTCCAGGGACCCCTCAACCCTCCATTTTAGAACAGATCCCAGTCTCCCACCCCAAGACCCCAGATCTTTGTCCAGGAATACAAGAGATTTTTGTCTAAGACTTTTCTGAACTAAAAAAAAAAAAAGAAAAAAGAAACATGACCTTTGTCGCTGAGAAAAGAATATTGCTGAGTTACAGGAACAGAGGTGATGGGATATTGGGACAGAGGTTGAAAGTTCAAGAAGCCTTAGAAAGGACAGAGTGTTACAGGACAGGTTAGAGTAGATAAACGAAGGCATCACAGTGCTTGGATTTAGATAAGAAAACAATATGAGACCTTTCCAGTTCTGCCTAAAAGGAGGGCATTGCTGTTGGGAACTGCACACAAGGTGATTAACAAAGAGCAGACACAATCAGCTTCCTGCTTCTTTGTTACAGGCCCAGCCAGCATCAGTGAGGCTTTGCTTTCAATCATTTTATGTTAGAGAGGTTGATGCAAAAGACCTTTAAAAAATGTGGTAACTACCCTAAGAACTGTCTTAACACCTTAAGCCTTCACAGGGATGTAAGCTTGCTGAGAAAGATGGAAAATAGTTGAGGGCTGGCAGGGTGAGGTGGGAATGAGGGCGGAGAGGTAGAGCGCAAGGGAAGGAAATGGAAAAAAATCACTGCATATGAGAATTCTCTCAATAAGTACGCCGCTCACAACTTGTCTACAAACAAACTTAAGGACTCTATGTATCTAACTTCATGTCTCTTTTCCTCTCCATTCTGCTATCACTTCCCTAGAGCCTTTTGTCTCATCTGTAAAAGAAAGGCATAGAAATGGATAATCTCCAAGGTCCTTGGCAGCTCTGACAGCCTATGACTAATCCTTACGTGTGAATGCAGTGCTACATAGTGTATGTAATACCACATTGCCTATGGGGAGAAAACTAGGCTGCAGTGTTGAATTATGAATTTGACCTTTGAAATTTAAACTGTTTTGATTGTGTTTTTACTGTTTTCCTAAGGGAGCCGTTCATGTTGCTTTAGTACTTGGAAACTAAACATAGTTCTTCAAGCGAATTGGTGAAAATGACGATTATCCATCATTCAGCACTGAGGTCTGTCTCAAGGGCTGGTCAGAGGGCGTGTGGCTATCTGAGGCAGAGGAAATGAAGCAGTAGAGGAAGCTTATTATGCCAAATGCAGTGCCCCCTAGAAATCCAAGCAAGCCCAGCCTCTTGAGCCCAATGGGAGTTTGAACCACTTGGTGTTTGAAATAATTCACTCTTGCCTAAAGGTATAAAAA
Organism: Ailuropoda melanoleuca; assembly: GCF_002007445.2. Lineage (NCBI taxonomy): Eukaryota > Metazoa > Chordata > Mammalia > Carnivora > Ursidae > Ailuropoda > Ailuropoda melanoleuca. Next base: position 143,976,008 of record NC_048218.1, on the reverse strand, counting down.
AATATCTTTCCAATTTTCCTCTTGAAATATCTCCAGCTGTCCCAGACATTTTAAAAAATGCAGTATTTGGATGTATTGTGTTTTAAAAAGAGTTCAGCGAGATTCAGCTTACATTTGCCTCAAGGCTTTGTGACTTTATGTTTGCAGTCAATTTGAAAAACAGTTTGAGATATCTGTTAAACTTCGAACACTGTGAGATTTACCCATCTCCCTTTTTGAGACTACAAAATAATCCTGTATGTTTTGATAAAGAGCCAATAAATTGGCCCCTAGGAAAGAGGCAAACCATATCCATATTTCTAAATGCTTCTTGCAAGAGAGCTTGCTCTATTTTGGACACACAAATTGAACCCAGCAATAGGTCCAAAATCCATCTTTTGTACAAACCTAAGCAAATCCTTAGTTCAGAATGACCTAGAGAAAAACCCTGAATACTATATGAATCATATGAGCTCTACTTAGAGCATGGGTACTTCCATATTTTGCTTAATATGCAACATCTGCATTAAGAACTCTGTGGATTACAGATATGAACAGAGCTGTTTTGTTTATTACATCATTTTGTTTATTGAGGCAACCCAGACTCTCATTCATGAATGGTCTGAGCCCCTCGTCACTGGGCGCTTTCATACTGTGACTATTGCACTTCCTCATTTACCATAAAAATCATACAGGTAGTTCCAAGATATGCTCCAGGGGATCACCCAGTTGTCAGTGTATTCTTCTTTGTCTCCATGTAGGGAGAGCTTCTTGTCCCAGTAGGAGACCCACTTATACCTGATTACTAGGATCAATTACCTTCCAGGTGACTTCTTTCCTAGCCTGCTGATCTTTTGGTATAAGTGGTCTGAAATGACCAAAAGACAACCATGTTTAAAATTTAATAGGAGGAGTCTTTCAGCATCTCTGGAGGATACATTACTCCTACAGGAACCAGGACTTCTAAACCAAAATTCCCAAAGTTTAAGAGATAGAAAGCATGGGTCCCTGAAAACACCACTCGTCTCTGCACCCAGATAGTCTACTGGGGACATAGCACCACATAAAGATCATTGATTTAAGGTTGTACTCTGTCTTTGCAGAGTATCATCTTCAAGCTGGTACCTCATCTGTTCCATCAAAAGGTCATCCATCACTCTATACAGCTGACAGCTTCTGTGTATATGTAGAGCTAAGGTTATACACCCACTGCTACACTCTATGTGATGGTTAATTTTGTGCATCAATTTCACTGGGCACAGGGTGCCCAGAGAATTGGTCAAACATTATTCTAGGTGTTTCTGTGTTCTGTTTGGAAGGTGTTTTGCACGAGATAACATTTGAATCAGTGGACTGAGTAAAGCAAATTGCCTTTCCTAATATGAGTAGGAATCCAATCAGCTGAAGGCCTGAATAGAATAAAGGGGTGACCCTTCTTTGAGTAAGAGATAATTCTCCTGCCTGATGGTCTTCAAACTGGAACACTGTTTCTTCTTGGCTCAAGTTGTTCAAACTGAGGCATCAAGCTCTTCCTGGTGTCCTACAGCAGCAGCCTGTTCGCTGTTTGAACTAGGACATCCGCTCTGCAGATTTTGGACTTGCCAAACTCCTTAATTGTGTGAGCCAAATCCTTACAAACAAACAATCAATCAATCAATCAATTTCTCACATACACACACACACCCTATTGGTTCTGTTTCTCTGAAGAACCCTACTATATACTCTCTTCGCTACAAAGTGGGTTCCTTGGTTCAATACAATATTATGCAGTAAAAGAGAAGTAACAGAAAAGAAGAAAAATGAAGAAAGAAGTAAGAAAAGCAACAGCCCTACAATTCAGGATATTCAGAGTGTGACAGCTTCCCTTTAAAAGTACTGGGCAATTTGGGGAGCCTGGGTGGCTCAGTCGTTTGAGCATCTGACTCTTGATTTCACCTCAGGTCATGATCTCAGAGGTGTGAGACTGAGCCCTGTGCTGGGCTCTGCACTGGGTGTGGAACTTGCTTAAGAGTCTCTCTCTCTCTTTGCCCCTCCCCCTCTCACGCTTGAGTGCTCTCTCAGATCTCTCTTTAAAAAAATGTAGTGGGGGGCGCCTGGGTGGCACAGCGGTTAAGCGTCTGCCTTCGGCTCAGGGCGTGATCCCGGTGTTATGGGATCGAGTCCCACATCAGGTTTCTCCGCTATGAGCCTGCTTCTTCCTCTCCCACTCCCCCTGCTTGTGTTCCCTCTCTCGCTGGCTGTCTCTATCTCTGTCAAATAAATAAATAAAATCTTTAAAAAAAAAATGTAGTGGACAATTCAAATGAAACCTCACAAAACAAAACTAATGAGTAGCTTCTGGATTACAAAATAAGTTTTGTCACTGATAGCAGATGTAAGGTATCTGTTTATCTGTCTTTCTATGTATTTATCTATTTATTTATCTTCTATCTCTCCTGTCAAGAACATTTAGAGGCCAGGATTCAAAGAAAAGAGAGAAATCTTTGATGGCAGGTGTTGCAAAAGACTATGATTTGCTAGCCCATAACTGGCTTCAGGGTAAACGTATGTTTCTTCTCATCTGAAGAGGTGATTTTAGGAAACAATATATGACACCTCTGGTTCTGTTAGTTGACTGATGCCCAGCCTCACATACATAGGCTTTAGAACACATAGAAAACTGGCCATTTTTCTGATTTATCATATTAGGGAAGACAAGAGCCTAGCTAGTATCTTTGGGATCTCTCATACTATATCAGGAGACATTAGTATAATGGTTCTCAGATTTCAGTGGATTTATGAATCCCCTGGAGGTATATTAAATTCCCAGAAACCACCTTTAGAGGTCCTGATTCAGTGAATTTAATTTTAACATTTTCAGCAGGAAAAGCACTCCAAGTGATTCTAGGAACAATATCTTGAGAAACCTGAATCCACTGGACCCACTCGAAGAGGCATTGACCAACTGCAGTCCCTTTCCCTGTAATATTCTGGCCATTGAGAAGATCACAGTGATAATAACTCCTGGTGAAATGCATTCTGAGGCACATTTTAGTACTGACATGCTTTTCAGGCAGTAGGAAGTTTTCGCATCCAATGGAAAATAAGTGAAATGTAGATCCAATTGAGCTTTCTTTTTCTCTGTTCACTGAATGAAAGACAGACATCAGCAGCACAAAGAATTGTTTGACGATATTTCAAATGATTCAAAAAATGCTTAGATGGCTTTATTTGAACTTCGGCTTCTCATTTAAGCACGTTGAGAACTCTAAAGGCATCATTTCACTTCATAGCTTAGACTGCCAGCAACTAACGAGATATGAAGAGAATTTTAAAGCAATTTTTTGAGAAATGAAATGTGTAGAATAAATTTATTGATTCTATTTAGTCAGTTCTTATTGATAAAGAAGCTCTCATTTGAATACTTGAAGCAAACTTCCCTTCTTCCTTCTCTCCCCTTCAAAGCTTTTTTCCCCCTAAAACATCTACAAATGTCACAAAATTTAGAGGACCATGAAATTTAAGCACACAATCATATATTCCTTTGCCCTCTCTATATAAAATAAGACAATGCATTGAAAGCAATTTGAAAATGTAAAGAACTGTGCTGCTATAAAATTACCATGATACCATTAGAATGACTAAATGATTTTCCCTCTGCTATGGTATAAGTTACTAAAAAATAAGCGGTTTTCTTCTTCTCTTTGTAGCTCTCATGGTTCCCAGCACAGGCTGTTGCAAACAGCAGCCAGTTGTTGACTTCACAATATTTTATCACCAATTTTAAGTCGACACTTATTCCTTGCAGTCCCCTCTCATTAAAGTTTTATAAAATCAATTCCTACAATTATCACATATAGTTTAAACACATCTGAAAATGATAAAAAAAACCAAAGGAAAAAAAAGACTGGATGCTCTTACATCAGAAACATGTAGCATCTGGCCTCTCTTCCTTTTTTTTTTTTTTCTCCATGACAGAAATTGTATTTAACCTTGGGAGCTTTTTTATGATAAGCCTGAATGCGGCTCCAAAATCCTGCTTAACACAAACTCCAGGATACCCTGCCAGTCAGTCAGGGTTACCTACCTATCAGTCAAAACTCAGGGTGACATCTTTACCATCTTTCTCCCAGATACTAATTCCAGGTTATCGGTCCATCTAGACTTCCAGGAAAGAAACTAGTTATAGCATCATAAAACTTGGGTTTCTAGTGTTGACACTGCCATAAACAAGCTGTATGACCCTAGGCAAGTAATTTAATATATCGGAACCTCTGTTTTCTCATCTGCAATGTAAGTTATTTGAACCAGATGCTCTCAAGGTACCCACCGCCAGTTGTGAGTTTTGTGATTCACTGAATGGAAGCCTGGCACTCACAATCTGGTCAGGCTTTCAGCAGTCATAAGAATCCAAAAAAATATGCTTCCTTCTCATTCTTCCACTAGAAAAAGAACATTTGTGTTTGACATATCTGTTAGACATTTCCATGAGCCTCTGATGTGAATTCTTGATGATTCTTTAATTTTTATAGTCCTCTGAGGAGAGCAGGCGCACTGGTTATAACTGAAGTAACTAAGCCTTGGCCGCATAGAGTATTTGGAAGGGTCTATGGCATAACTCAATTTTACCACAATCATTTTCTGGGTCCCACAAGAATGGCTCTTTGATACAATAAATGTATCTATTCCTTAACACTACTACAAGAGCCCACTCTAGCTCTAAAGCAAAAACTTTATACCACATTTGACTTTGGGAGGCTTTGGACGATGTTATATGTCTGAATCAGAAGATTCAAGGAAGCTATGGCTGGCAAAACCCCAGAAAGTCAGCTGCCCTGCTTTGTCCTGCTCTAGCCTTGAGCCCCAGGATGAGCTCAACTGTTACCTTCCATCTGGAGCCAAAAAGCCCCCATGCTTCCTGGTAGCTTTATGACCGGCCCAAACAGATCTACAGTAACTATGAACTAAGGATTGAAAGCAAAGGGATAGGAACACTGTAAACTGTAAGCAAAAGAATAGTATTCTCTGTGAGAAAAAGAAAAACACTGGATAAATGTGGCTAAAAACTGTTGTGTCATAAAGACACATCCCAAACAGTCAAACAGAAAGAAATGAGAATATTCAGGGCTATCCTATAACTTCTTGACTAAAATGCAATGGATATCATAGTGTTTGGCATCCATGATCAGTCCACCCACAGCCATTCAGGAAGTCAGATTTATATGAAGGAGACCTGAGTGGGCATGCTTGCTTTCTGTTTCCGTCCCTCTTTCTCTCCATTCTTTCTCTCCCCCCCCTCCCCAGCACACACCTTTATTAACAACCCAAAGGTTTTAATCACAATGTTGCCTCTGAGGACTTGAGATAGTCCAGTTGTTTTCCATAGCCTTCCAAAACTGTTTCTTTTACTGAAATATTAGCAATCTTAAAAAAATCTATGACTCGTTGTAAGGTTGACAAACACACTCATTGTGACAAAGCTCTTTTTCCCTATGTGCAGGTTTTATAAGTTATTCTTGCAATCTTGTTTGTGGATAGAAAGCCAATTTAGTTTGTATTTTACTGGATATTCATTTAATCATATATAAACTAGGTGTGAACTGTATACAAATCTTATCAAGTGACTCAAAGACCTCATAATATACCTGGAATTTGTGTGGCATCTGAATTCACAAAATGTCCGCCCAAGTGTGACAGAGTGTTAAGGAGTATCACTTTTGCACAAATCTAGCACTATAAAAAAAACTAGAGGGAAATATGAGGACAGGCAGGAAACTTATTAAATGTGTTTATCATCATACTTCTAGTTTTCTGAGGTTGAACAAAGGATATAACTTGTTTTCTGAAGGAAGCAAATAATGTTGCATTGACCAGTGGATGCATAATGACCATCTTTTTGTTCCCCACAATAGCTTTGGAACACATCCACTGTATTTTACATTTTCCCAGGAAAACAGGGCTTTGAGTTCCTGTCTCTTCGTTTCTATATGATACGTAAATTTTAAACTACCTGGACTTTTCAAAACATAAATTTGCATAAAGTATGATTTCACAGATGAAGAAATTAAAGGTCCAAGTGAAGCTGTCCTCGGACCTAATTGGTTAATGAATGTGGTTTGTCATGTGACAGAGGTTATCATAATCAGAAGAAAATAGCAGATTTACAAATATCTGTGAAAGTTTATTTTTCCCCTTTGGTTCAAGGTGGACTGAACCAAAGTCTTCTCCTGTGATAACAAGATGTAGATCTGAAAAATCACTAGTACCTGGAATAATGCCTAGGACATGGTAAGCTCTTGATCAATATTTATTCTTGAATGGAAATTAAACATTTTCAAGTAGAAAGCAATATAACCTCTATATTATCCTGAAATTTTCTGCATTATCCTGAAAGCCAAAGGGGACACAGCTAGAAGAGCTTTTCAAATCACCATGCACAATCAGAAAGGGCCACCAGAAAAGCCTGGAGACCTCCTGCTGCAACAGACTGAACTTTTCATTGCTGGAGATGAAGGAGGGACTTGAGAAGTTGCAATTAACACCTGGGCAGTGTAACTTACTCAGAGCCCTAGGCAACAGTTATTTACAAACCATTATAGAAGAATATCAATGTTTCAACAACCAATAAGGCCATAGATACTGCATCCAATCTGCCCTGTGACCAAGCTAAGAGAGGAGTGGCCATAGCAGCAATAACAACATTCCTTATCCCTTCGAGGGATAATGCAACGGGTAGAGACTGTGCAGAACTGAAGCCCCTCATTCCCAGCTCTGAGCATCTTGTTTTCTCCTTCCAGCCTCTGCGAGAGGAAAGCCTGGAAGGTATTCCTGACTTGGTAAGTTTATGATAGGGTGCCGACCTTGGAGCTGCTCTCTGAGGGACAAGCTGATGCCCTGCCTACGAGTGCTCAATAACAGCAGCCAACACTGATGAGAATAAGTGATCATGGCACTTGGCCTTGGAAAAGAGACTAGGTTGACCAAACAGAAGTGCAGGTGTCTGAGCAGTTAGAATAATTCAGTCACAACTGCTGCCACATTTGATTTGGAAAAGGAGCCAGGGAAATTATGCGCAAGCTAGAACCTGAATGTAAATGTTGATCTAGTTTACTCATTTATAAGAGGATCATCACACAGCTGAAGACCATTTCTCCATTATAACTAAGCCATGTGGATAACATCTAACATGGATTTTCCAGTTTACAAACAGATGGCATCCTTACAACTCAGCAAATTCAATATTATTTTACTTTTAACCTATTAGGACACAGATGCTTTGATAAGCCTTGTGGTCACGCAGTTAACCAAGGCTCCTAGTCATTCTAACGTGCTTTTTGCTATATACTAAAGCTCTTTTCAGAGATCACAATTAACCTTTCTTCTCCCTTGATTTTATGGCTTGTCATGTTCCAAAGTAAAAACAGCAGCAGTACCTTAACACTTGTCATTCTTGAAACTCTCCTGAAAGAATATCAAATCTAAATTACTTATAATCTGAGGGAAATCTGGTTATCTTTGGACCGGAGAAAAAAAGAATATGATCATATCTTTACCCTTCAAGAAAAGATTAAGTACCATTTATATAGGAAAGGAATTTATATAGGAAAAATATCCACCATCATATTTGGAGGTCATGGTAGATACATCAAAGTAACGTCTTTGTTCTCCATTGTCTGAAGAAATGTCAGCTTAAAGTCCTTGGCTATTCTTTTCCTATAGTGAATGAACTTGCAGCCACATTTGACAAGGAATTAAAAAGTTCAAATAGCACTATCTAAGTTTTTACAGTATGAGTTGAGTTGCTGTGAATGAAGATGAATTTACTATATGTTCCCTCTTAGGGTGGAGTGGAACTTATTTGTTTGACAAAAGAAGTCAGTAGGAAGTTGGGGAATACAGCTGTAGGGATTAATGCAGTCAATAAAGGCATGCTTCTCAGTGCTTCCCACTAACTCCTCTCTGCAGGTGCCACTTGCAGTGAGCTCTGTTCCAAACTGGGCCAGAGGTCACCTGGGAGGATGGAACCCAGTCGCTCTACTTAGGAAACCAGTCTCAGAAGTGGCCGCATCTCTCATCTCATGATGAGAGTTCAATGTCCTTGACCAACACTAAGTCTTATTCCTGAATGGTCTGTGGGCTGAACTCCGTGCTTCATGCATAACAATTTGTGGTGCCCTCTGGTCCTACCACAAAGCTGCCTTGTGTGCCTAGATATCAACTGGAATCAGAAACCAGACAAGACACACTGAAGAGTCCACCTCTAGCACAGGAGTTCTTACACAGCACGAAAGGGAACATTTATATTTATTTTCCTGCCATAGGGCTTCTGGCTGTCATTCCCATTCACCAATGTTTTTTTCTGTACACAGGATGAGGGGATGCCTTTTCAGATGGTAAAGTCTGTAATATTGAAAAGTTGTCATAGAGCATGGATCCACCTGACAGTGAATCAATGACGATTATTAAAGCACCCAGCCATCTTATCTGCCTGTGTGGTTGGGAATAAGAACATGGATTCCTTGAATACAGCAGTCATGGTCAGCAGATTACCTCCAACTCTAAAAATAGACAAACAACAACAGAGCTCTAACATGTAAAACACACAGATCTCTTGATTCTTCCTCCTGAATTCTTATTCACTTCCAAAGTAATTTTGATTACTTCAGAGCACTGACCAAGACAGAGAGCCAAACACTTAGGGGGGGAAAAAAAAAAACCATGAATGACTGGCTATGAGAAAAATCAGAATATATTTTTGAGAGGTGTAGCAGAAAAAAAAAATCTAGTAAAAATCCCTGAAAGATCCAAGCAAAGTAATTATGTGTAAAATGAATGGGGAAAAAAGCAAGAAGAAATTCTGTGCCATGTCTCTGACTGAAGAATGGATAACCAGTTATCCACCTTTGGTGGGCTGAATAATGCCCCCCCACAGATATCCACATCCTAAAACCTGGAACAGTGTTATTGGCAAAAAAGGACTTTGAAGATGTGGTTAAGCTAAAGATCTTGAAATGGGGAGAGAATTCTTCATTATCTGGGTGGATCCTAAGTGCATTCACCTGTGTCCTCCAGAGAAGAGGAGAAGGCAATATTACCACAAAGAAAGAATGGAGTGACTTGGCCACAAGTCAAGGAAGAGCAGCAGCTATCAAAAGCTGGAAGTGGCAAGGACCATATTCCCAATAGCCAGTAGTGGGCCCTGGCTATTTCTTGATTTTAGCCCAGCAATACTGATTTCAAATTTCTGGCCTCTAGAACTATGGGAGAATAAATTTCTATTGTTTTAAGCCACCAAGTTTGTTATGATTTATTATAGTGACCATAGGAAACTAATGCATTATCTATGAATCAGATAAAATATATATTACCAATACATGCCCAGGAGACATTTATTTCAGGTTGATGACATCCTTCAAAAATGCTATAAGACACTACTCAAGAATTTTCAGAATTGCTTTCTATCTTGGGTTTCTCTGTTCCTATTTTAAAAATGCAAAGTATTAACTTCATTTAGCAGATGTGGCTGCTGACACAAAAGGTTTCATCAGCATCATAGCAGAGAGGGTAAGAGCTATGGATCCTGAGTCTGTAGGGAGGTCAAGCTGGACAATGTCAAACAAATGCCTGCATTGTGAGTAAAGACAAAATATCTCCAACATGTTATACTAAGAATTAGGAGAGCTGATCTCTAATGTTGACTTCCGATGATTATCTAGGTCTTCTTGAGCAAATGGCTTAGCTTCTTTAGGTCTCAGTTTCCTCATCGTAAAATGAGTCAATTAGATATACTGAGAAATTCCTTGAAGTTCTAACATTCTATGGCTTTATCCAGTCAAAAGTTGAAATTCAAATCTGTAATAAGCTCAGTGTTATGGAGAGTTAGAGTTTATGGTTCTCTGTATGAGTATCAACGTATCACCAACTTCACCACATATACCTGAAATTTCACCCATACCAGTGTGTGTGTGTGTGTGTGTGAGAGAGAGAGAGAGAGACAGAGACAGAGAGAGAGATGTGGGGGGGGGGGGATGATATTCCTCTATCCATTTAAAAACCTTTGGATGAAATCATATAACACATTAGAGTAAATGAATTTATCAATCTTCATTACAGCTCTTCTCATTCAGGTATTGTCTTAGACACATTACACTATTATAAACAATTAGTTTATATATCTGTCTCTACCATTAAACAGGAGAAGTTCCTGAGAAAAGGAACTAGATCTTATTCATCACTGAGTCCTCATGACCTGGCACTTAAGCACCTGGCACAAAGTAGATGCTCAATAAATTATTTGTTAGATAGATAGATGCATGGCTGCCTACTAGCTGGCCCTCCTCCCATACAGGGTATCAGAAGAGCCAACTTGCGCAGTAGAATAGGAGAGAAGTTCCCGGCAAACAAAACAAAAATACAACAACCCCCCCCCCCAAAAAAAACACATTATCTACATCTCCTACCTGTGGTGGACAATACAGTCCACAAATCATTTATCCCAGGCTTTTTCTCATAGCTTGATGCCTTTACCATGTTTTCTTTTGGGAGAAAATTGGGTGTGCTTTATCAGAGGTTTGGTTTCTTTTTAAAACATTCTTTATCTCTCTAAAGCACCATTAAATTGTTAATTGAAATAAAAGAGACTTAATTTGTAACTAGGACTTGATGAAGTGGTAATTAGAAACAAATGCTGTATTGCATTTGAATGTTCATCTTATTATTAGTATGGTATTGATTCTTTTTAAATTACTCTGTTCAGCTGAATTTCAGTAGATAAATTTCAGGTATTTTTCCACTGCAAAATGACAGTGAATAAAATTGCCAAGCAATGAGACATTAAGTGAAGAAATGAGCATTTGGTTGGGCTACTTTTCATGATTTTCCTTGCTATCATTTTAAAGAATTAATCCAACTTGTGAGGAAGAAAATATGGTGAGTTATACTATGCAAAAATTAGTCTAAAAACATAACATTATCAAGAACAGGATCGAGCTTGATTTGTAACAGTTTACTCTTTAACATCCATGGGTTAAAAAAAATCCACTAAAGGGTCCTCAATTTATAGCATCCTTAGAAGGCATTGATACTAAATTAACAATAAATTAACAATACTCCACTACTCAGACAGGAGACCCTGTGTTGACTCTGAATGCTTTCCATTACTGCAAACCAAGATTTAAGACATTTTATTTCTTTTTAGGCTGACCTGGGGGCTACCAACACGAGATATGTGATCCTCTTTCACATCCTGCTCAGGTCAGTCATTGAAATCATAACTACAGTTTATAGTACTAGATCTTTTTTATTACACACTAATACATTTTCTATAAAATATATACTCAAATAAATGGGTTACAAATAGTCAGTTTAGTTGCATAATTTAGCTGGATATGCATTAACTAATAATAAGTCAGATTTCTTTTCTTCCCAACCAATTTTATTCCTCTTAAATCTGGTCCCTGGGAAAGTCGGGTCCTTACTAATTGGTCTGTAGGTACAAACAGATCACGTCTAAACTACTGCTTCCTTTTCAGCCAATGGACCCCCTTTCCTTATTATTAGATGTCTACAATTACTACTCTATGCCTCTAGTCCCAACGTCCCTCTTCCTGAATTATCATCATCACTTCTCTGCTCTTCATTCTGCAACTGCTGTCTAAATCTCCCCTATTATCTGTTTCTTAGGAAATGACATCTCTCTCTGGCTCCACCAATCAGGTTTTAGAGTGTGTTTCTATCAGTCAAGCCCTGTCTCATTATTAAATGATTATTCCCCAATTTCCATACCATATCATGAGATATGGTCAAAACAAATTCAAAACCCTTATTCATGGGGCTGGGATTTTTTAAACATCAACCACCTTTGCAAAATATGAAAAGAGCTGCATCCAGAAGAGCATGCAGAGTTGCATGCAGCTCTTGAGTTCTCTTATCCAAGTCACCATTTTTGGATGGTGTCTCAAAAGAATTGAGACTACCTGGATGAAGTTCCCTGGGGAATTCAGACCCATTGAGAAGGTTTAACATAATCAGTTAAAATCACAGGATAATTTATGACATTATCATTCATTTATTCATTCATTCACCCCCTTACCACCCAACCCAGACTTCAAAACAAAACAAAACAAAACACTAAACAACCACTACTAGACAAAGTCTCCCCAGACAATGTGGCAATGTTCTGTCTCCCAAGTCTTAGTTTCACGGAATGGAAAGTGTTATTTTAACGCTCACAAGAAGAAGACTTAAGGGAAGAGAGGGAAGAATATAGTGATGTGGCTTTAGGAATTCAGAATTCTCCAAGATTCTTCATTTACCTTCCTACTTACCTACTATTCTAAGGTATCATCAGCCTCTTACCTGGATTGTAAAGGAGATTAACAGCCACAGCCATGTTATCCTGACTTTAGTCTTAGAAAATGACCCACCATGGGGCGCCTGGGTGGCACGGCGGTTAAGCGTCTGCCTTCGGCTCAGGGCATCCCGGCGTTATGGGATCGAGCCCCACATCAGGCTCCTCTGCTATGAGCCTGCTTCTTCCTCTCCCACTCCCCCGCTTGTGTTCCCTCTCTCACTGGCTGTCTCTGTCTCTGTCGCATAAATAAATAAAATCTTTAAAAAAAAAAAAAGAAAGAAAGAAAATGACCCACCAGACCTCTGGACCCAAGGTCACTTGCCAATTTGTATCACTATTGGCTGATCCTGGGATATTAGAAGAAGACTAAAGGAAAAGTCCCTTATTTAATAGAACAAGACAAAAAGGTAATAATAAAGAAGAGAGTGAATTATGGTGGGCAGAGTATGCTGTTGGAAAGAAGCAGGCTGAGAGAGGCAGGCAGGATGGATCTCTGACCTTTACAAATGAGATCCAAAATGGGTCTAAAAAGGTGGGATTCTTCTTCCTTTAAGAAAAACCATGAGTAAACCAAATCACTTGGTCTGCTTTCAGCTCCCTCCATTCTTTGCATATTTGAAGTGCTTAGTTAGCCTTGCTTCTGAGTCTGCAGGTGTCCTACATTCACCTGGATGACTTCCTGTTTGGTAGTTACTAAAGCTCTCTCCCAAAATACAAATCAATGGTATAAAAGCCATATGCATCGTTAAAAAAATTTTAAAAAATCAGTATAGACCTAACTAAAGACAGTGGGACTTGGGGAAATTTAATATCCAGGTCAAAACAAACTCACCCAACAAAAGGAACAATAATTTATTTTGTTGTGCCCACTTATCTCTAAGTAGATTTTGATTATGTTAATTACCAAGAGCGAATGGCAAAGAAAAACAGTCCAGAACTTGCAATCCCACGTCCCAGGTTCTTGTTCTGAGTTAGCTGCTAACAAGCTTTATGACCATAGACAAATCATTTAACCTCTCTATGCCTTTTCTCTGTTTTCTTATTTGTGAAATATGGATAATAAAGCTTGTCCAACAGTGATTTGTACCACCATTTTAAAGACCATTCTTATCACTGAATATAATAAAAAACAAGGTGTTCCATAGTACTTCATCCTAATTCAGCCCTCTTCCCTTTCCTTTATAGCCAGGGTGAAATCACAAAGTTTAGATGACGAACCTGATACCATGAAAGTTTTTCTAAAAAGCCGTCTCATTTAGGAAGAAGAGGCCAAAATTTTAAAGACAAAAAACTCTTTCTCTCAGGCATCAGTCTCCCTGGGAACGAAATAAACCGGTGACCCTGACAGTGACTGATTATGGGATTATTCATGGCGGGGGGGGCGGGCTTTCACACAGGAAATGAAGAGAATGACTATGATTTTAGCTGTTTGCAGAGTCAATTCCTCCTCTGGGGTCAGTGGTGGGGTAAGCAGGGAATAAAATATTCTGAAATTGGTGCCTGGCACCTTGTTACTGGAAAGTGGTGCCTGACTAATCATTCTTTTATATGTTACACATTCACTTTCACTAGAAAAACTGAAAAATATGTACATCCTTTCTCTTTAGTATGTGCCAGATTTGCCAAAGGAAATGCCTGAATGTTATTAATTACTAAAAGGCTAAACAAAAGTAAAGACAGAAAGCTTTGGCCAATAAAAGCTTCTAAAAACAGGCTTGAGGTAGCACCGCTTTCCTTTCTCCACTGAAAAATACAAATGTGTGTATCCGATCCCTAGATACTCCAATTTCTGAACACCCAAACTACATACAATCTGTTGCTACTTAGCCAAGGAGAGTGATCATTTGCTAAATTATGGGGTTGTATATATGTGTGTTTTCGGACTCAGCTAACGTGGCCCTTTTAAATTAAGTTTCATTAAGTTGCCTGCTTTGTAGTTAGTGTAAGGAATGGGTCAGGATTTGAATGCAGCTCTGTCAGACTAGCAAAGCCAGTAAGTTTTTCACCTCTCCACCCCGAGACAGAAGCTATGATTCACATCCCCAGCACTTTATAGTCTGAAAGGGTCTGAAGTCATTCAGAAGTGGCAGAAGTGCCTCATTTCCGATTGCATTTGTGAGCTTTCTTCTCCCTCAGATTGTGAAACCTTACTATCGCCATTATTGACACTCATTTGCAACATATGGGTTCACTGGTTTTCACAGGCCAGACTTCTGTCGGCATTTGTTCAGTGGTAAGTGGAAATTTGTCATGGGGACCCCTAGAAAGTGAGCACGGAAAATACCAAGCAGGAAAGCGCTAACCTCCGGAAAATCTAAGCAGTTTGCAGAGTGCAAATGAATGTGTTTTCTTATGAGCTCCATTCACGAAGTTTTTAATACCTTAAAAAGTTATAAAGTTTTTAATACCTTTGACTCAACAAATATGTAGCCCTTACTGTGCACTGATACTGTTAGTGTTTTATAATTATTAATCCTTCAGTTCCGACGAGAATTTGTGATAGATGCTATTATTTTCTGTTTTGCAGGTGAGGGCGTTGAGTGATATTTGTCCAAAGTCACCAATCTAATGGCAAATTTGGGATTCAACCCAGGCATTCCTGCTTCAGAACCCATGCTATTTGGCCTTGTGCTTTGCTGCTTCTAGGAGACAGTTGATATGATGGGAACAAAGATGCTATAAGGTACCTAAGTATTATGAACCTGAAAGTGTTTTCCCCTTTAATCTTTAGCTTTGTATGAGCTACCATGGAAAAACATCCTTAAAGCACTAAAGCTCGTGTTTAGCATTTAATATATTGCCATTTAAAAAGAATTGAAACAATTTTCAATTAGTGAGGAAACTCAAGAAGACTCTGACCTCCCTGTGTATTTGTTGGGACCAACCCTGCCTCACTCTGTGCCTGGGGACTAGAGAGAGTCCATGCTTGGGACATGGTGAACCATTAGGATTGAATGAATAAATGTCACACCTTATCCTCCCACCCCACAGTGGGGGCTTGGCTCAAGTGCTAGGGTAGGACAACTTCATCCTGCCTCCAGGGGACCCTGAGATATGCACTTCAGTCCCCCTGGAGAGATTCCATTCTCAGTTCCCTTGGGCCTTTTCAGTTTCGACCCTGCTTCATTGTGCCCTTTCCTTCTTGTGGCTTTTACCAGTTTCGCCTTCTGATTTCACCAACTACACCATGCCCCCTACTTTCTAATCACTTATTTAACATATATCTTGTTTGACTTGTATCTTTGGAGCAACTGCTATGAGCAAGCACTTCATTTACAATTTCATTTTAACCCTCATAGACTTATGGTAAATGCCTAACTCACTATAATTTACGTCATGTGCAAGCGTGTCAGCCAAATGTTTCATAAACTTCTATAGAAGGCTGCATTAGTTTCCTATGACTGCTGTAACATATTACCACCAACTCAATGGCTCAAAACAACACAAATTTATTCTCATACAATTCTAGATGCCAGAAGTCTGAAGTCAGTTTCACTAGGTTAAAATCAGGGCATAGGCAGGGCAGCTTCCTTGCGGAGGCTCTGAGGGAAAAATCTCTTTCGTTGGCTTTTCTACTTTCTAGAGGTTACTTGCAACCCTTGGCTTGTGCCTTCTTCTTTGCATTTCTCCAACCTCTTGTTTTCCTCATCACATCTCCTACATGTTCTTCTAGTCAAGTCTCCCTCTGCCTCCCTCATATAAAGGCACTTGTGATTATGCTTAAGGCCCATCTGGATAATCCAGAGTAACTTCTCTATCTCAATATCCTAAATGGTATCTGTAAAGTTCCTTTGGCCATAGAAAGTATCATTCACGGGTTCCAGGATGCAGATGTTTTGGGGGCCGTTATTAGGCCGTTATTAGGCCACAGATGCCTGAATAAACTTATTTATAATTTCTATGAGTCAGATATCCATTTTCATACTCAGTGGCCCAATCAAAACCACAACATATCAAGTAATTTGAGGTCTACATACTCAAAAGAAAAGGAGGTCAATTACGTGTGCCCTCTTTTTAGTAAAACAGGCAGTATGAATGCAATTAAGCACCATCACAGTTGAATTATGCAAGGAGCCATTTTTTTTCTTCGGTATTGTTCCCAAGAAAAATTTTAAAATGACAGTGTGACCACAATATTCCATTTTCAACCAATATTTTGAAATCACCTGAATCATTATGAAATTTCAAAATTCCCTTCTAGAAAAAAAAAAAGTGTCTTGACCTTTTGCTTTTTTCTTAGAAAGTATGGAGGTTTTAAATATGTCCATAAATTCTTTCTCCTCCCAGGAAGAGGCAGACATTTCCTTCCTTTCCCTCTCCTTATACCTGGGTAGACCTTTGTGACTACATCAACAAACAAAATATGGCAGAAATGACCCTGCATGAGTTCCAAGCCTAGGTTCGAAAAAGCCATGCAGGTTCTGCCAGTTTTTCCTGGGACAGTCACTTTCAAGCCCTGAGCCTCCATTTTAAAAGTGTAACTAACCTGAAGCTGCCATGTTTGAGTGATCACGTAGAAAGATCACACTGAAGTAGAAAGGAGGAGCTGTAGCATTCCAGGCCAGCTGTCAAGGTGGGGCCTCAGACATTCTAGGCCAGGAGTCTGTAAACGAAGACCTGTTGGCCAAATCCAGCCCATCAACTATTTTTGTAAGGAAAATTTTATTGTAACACAGCCACCTTCTTTATTTCATGTATTATCTATGGCTGTTTTCGTGTTGTAATGGCTGAGCTGAATAGCTGTGACAGTGACCACTGGGCTTGCAAAGCCTAAAACATTTGTTCTTTGACCCTTTACAGAAAATGTTTGCCAATCCCTGTGTATAGACCAATCCAAATTTCCAACCCACAAAATATCTGAGCATAATAAATACTTGCTTTATACCAGTACGTTCTGGAGTAATTTGGGATACAGCATGAGATAACTGGTGCAGATTTAGGGTGATATCACTAAAACATCTCTTGAAGTCCTTTCATTTTTAAATTATACACAAGCGCATTTCATATAGATTTTTTGGAAAAGTTCCCTTTAACTCATACTTCCTTCAGCTATCACCTTGTTTCCTTCCGCCTTGCTCCCTTCACTGAAAAATCCTTTGAAGGGTGCATCTGCCATTCTGCTCAGCTCAATACAATGGGGTTTTTGGTTTTCATCCTCACCACTCTTCCAAAATGGCTATTATCAAGGTCAAAGTGAATGAGTTCATCTTGCTCAACCTCAAGGAGTTTTGTTTTTTTTTTTTTTTTAAATTGGTGGACCACTGTTTCCTTTCTTCCCTAAGGTTCCAAGATACCCTCCACACCTACATCATATTTTACCTAACATGACTTGCATGTTTTGCCAATCTCCTTTGACTCTTCATCTTCCAGGGCTTGCTCCTGGATTGACATACCTTCTTTATCTACTTGCACTATCTACTCTTTCCTTCAGTGATTTTATCCAGTTCTGTGGCTCCAGACTTGAATATCCAAGTGTCTACATTCATTTTCATTGGGGTATCTAATAAGCAAAAACTTAATATGTCCCCAAATATAACTATTGAAATTTGCTATAAAATCTGCCTCTCTCAAATTCTTCCTCAACATATTATAGCATCACTATCTACTCTACTGCTCGGGTCAAAATTGTAGTCATCCCCGATTTCCCTCTTTCTTATACACTCCACATTTAATCCATCAGTAAGTCCCATGGCACTATTTAAAAAATATATCCTTATCCTTATCATATCATCTTCAAGCCACCATCATTTCCCACTTTCAGCTACTATTGGATTTCTGTTATTTCCTTATATATGCATTATTTATCTTCATCGCTAGGATATAAACTCCTTGGGACCTAGAAGAGTGCTTGGAATGCAAGATATCCTGAATAAGTATCTTTTGATGAGAGGAGGAGTTAAGATGGCGGAGGAGTAGGGGACCCCTTTTTCAGCCGGTCCCCTGAGTTTAGCTGGATAGGTAGCAGACCAGCCTGAACATCCACGGAATCAGCCTGAGACGCAGGAAGATACATCTGGATCTCTACAAATGAACATCTCCAGTGCTGAGTATTGAGGTATGAAGCGGGGAGCCGTGAAACCGCGCACAGATATCGGAAGATAAACGGGAGGGGGAGGGAGCCACTGCGTTGGGGCGCCAGGAAGCAGTAGCCACCTGCACGGGGGAGCGGGTGGACTAGCGGACCGGCACCCGCAAGAGACCAGACTGAGACCATGAGCCGGGAGCACGCGACACTAGACTTCTCACGGAACTCTGGTGTGCTCACTGGATCCAGACTGAGACCGGGAGCTCCGGGAGCTCACGGGGCGGCTGGCGGCTGGCGGCGTTAGAAACACAAAGGACAGAGACGCGCCAGCCCTGGAAGTGAGGGCTCGGACGCCGGGTGTGGGGTGCAAATCCCAGTAAGCTGCAGGGTTGAGCAGCACCAACAGTAACAGAGTTAAAGTGGCCAGAACATCAGTGGAGAACGGGCCGCAATCCCTCTGTTGAAGAACAAAAGCCTGGAAATACCGGTTCACAGCGTGCCATCCCCATCCTCCCTCGCAGGGGACACAGAGACTATACCCAAACAGGGTTGCCTGAGTATCCACGCGGCAGGCCCCTCCCCCAGAAGGCAGGCTGAAAAAACAGGGTTGCCTGAGTATCCACGCGGCAGGCCCCTCCCCCAGAAGGCAGGCTGAAAAATCAAGAAGCCCACATCCTGGGGCGCCTGGGTGGCACAGTCATTGAGCACCTGTCTTCGGCTTAGGGCATGATCACAGCATTCCTGAAAGGAGTCCCTCATTGGGCTCCTCCGCTGGAAGCCTGCTTCTTCCTCTCGCACTCTACTGCTTTTGTTCCCTCTCTTGCTGGTTGGCTCTCTGCCACATAAATAAATAAAATCTTTAAAGAAGAGGCCACATTCCTAAGATCCCTATAAAACAAGGGCGCATGGCCTGGGTCCCAGTCAATAATTTGGGCTCTGCACGACCCCGCAACCTCTCCTCATCAGAATGACAAGAAGGAGAAGTCCCCCCCAGCAAAGAAAAGACCATGAGTCTGTGGCCTCTGCCACAGAAATAATGGATATGGAAGTAACCAAATTATCAGAAATGGAATTCAGAGTAACAATGGTCAAGATGATGTGTAGACTTGAAAAAAGTATTAACGAAAATGTTAATGAGAATATAGAAACCCTAAGGGTGGAAATGAGAGTGAATCTGGCAGAAATTAAAAATTCTATGAGCCAAATGCAGTCAAAACTAGAGGCTCTGACGGCCAGGGTCACCGAAGCAGAGGAACGTATTAGCGAATTGGAGGATGGGTTAGTAGAAGAAAAAACGAAAATAGAACATGGACTTAAAAAAAATCCACACCCACAAATGTAGGTTACAGGAGATTACTGACTCAATGAAACAATCCAACGTCAGAATCATCGGCATCCCCGAAGGGGTGGAGAAAAACAGAGGTCTAGAAGAGATATTTGAACAAATGGTAGCTGAAAACTTCGCTAATCTAGCGAGGGAAACAAACATTCGTGTCCAAGAGGCAGAGAGGACCCCTCCCAAGCTCAACCATGACAAACCTACGCCACTCACGTCATAGTGCAATTTGCAAATATCAGATCCAAGGATACAGTATTGAAAGCGGCCAGGGCAAAGAAATTTCTCACGTACCAAGGCAAAGGTATCAGAATTACGTTAGACCTGTCTACACAGACCTGGAATGAGAGAAAGGGGTGGGGGGGCATTTTTAAAGCTCTTTCAGAGAAAAACATGCAGCCAAGAGTCCTTTATCCAGCAAGGCTGTCATTCAGAATTGATGGAGAAATAAAAACCTTCCAGAATCGCCAGTCATTAACCAATTTTGTAACCACAAAACCAGCCCTACAGGAGATATTAAGGAGGGTTCTATAAAGGTAAAAAGGCCCCAAGAGTGATACAGAACAGAAAGTCACGATCTATAGAAACAAAGACTTTACTGGCAACATGGCATCATTAAAATCATATCTCTCAATACTCAGTCTCAAATTAAATGGCCTGAATGCTCCCATAAAATGCCACAGGGTTGCAGATTGGATAAAAAGAAATGACCCATCCATTTGCTGTCTACAAGAGACTCATTTTGAACCCAAAGATACATTCAGACTGACAGTAGAGGGATGGAGTACCATCTTTCACTCAAATGGACCTCAAAAGAAAGCTGGGGTAGCAATTCTCATATCAGATAGATTGGATTTTAAACTAAAGACTATAGTTAGAGACGCAGAAGGGCACTATATTATTCTTAAAGGATGTATCCAACAAGTGGATATGACAATTATAAATATATATGCCCCCAACAGGGGAGCAGCAAGATACACAAGCCAACTCTTAACCACAATAAAGAGACACATAGATAAAAATACATTAATAGTAGGGGACCTCAACACCCCACTATCAGAAATAGAACACCATGGCAAAAACTAAGCAAAGAATCAAAGGCTCTGAATGCCGTACTCTACGAGTTGGACCTCATAGATATATATAGAACACTACACCCCAGAACCAAAGAATACTCATTCTATTCTAATGCCCATGGAACATTCTCAAGAATAGACCATGTTCTGGGACACAAAACAGGTCTCAACCGATACCAAAAGATTGAAATTATCCCCTGCATATTCTCAGACCACAACGCTCTGAAATTGGAACTCAACCACAAGGAAAAATTTGGAAGAAACTCAAACACTTGGAGACTAAGAACCATCCTGCTCAGGAATGACTCGATAAACCAGGAAATCAAAAATCAATTTAAACAATTTATGGAGACCAACGAGAATGAAAACACAACGGTCCAAAACCTATGGGATACTGCAAAGGCAGTCCTAAGGGGGAAATACATAGCCATCCAAGCCTCACTCAAAAGAATAGAAACATCTAAAATGCAGTTTTTATATTCTCACCTCAAGAAGCTGGAACAGCAACAGAGGGACAGGCCTAATCCACTCACGAGGAAGCAGTTGACCAAGATTAGAGCAGAAATCAATGAATTAGAAACCAGAAGTACAGTAGAGCAGATCAACAGGACAAGAAGCTGGTTCTTTGAGAGAATCAATGAAATTGGCAGACCACTGGCAAGACTTATCCAAAAGAAAAGAGAAAGGACCCAAATTATTAAAATTGTGAATGAAAAAGGAGAGGTCACGACCAATACCAATGAAATTGGAAGGATTATTAGAAACTTTTATCAACAGCTATATGCCAATAAATTAAGCAGTCTGGAAGAGATGGAGGCCTTCCTGGAAATCCATAAACTACCAAGATGAAACAGGATGAAATTGATTTTTTAAACAGGACAATTAATTATGAAGAGTTTGAGTCAGTGATAAACAATCTTCCAAAAAATAAAACTCCAGGTCCGTACGGTTTTCCTGGGGAATTCTACCAAACATCCAAAGAAGAAATAATACCTATTCTCCTAAAGCTATTTCAAAAAATAGAAACAGAAGGAAAGCTACCAAACTCATTCTATGAGGCCAATATTACCTTGATCCCAAACCAGGCAAAGACCCCATCAAAAAGCAGAATTACAGACTGATTTCGCTAATGAATATGGACACCAAAATCCTCAACAAGATCCTGGCTAATAGAATCCAACAGTAAATTAAAAGGATTATCCATCATGACCAAGTGGGATTCATACCTGGGATGTAAGCATGGTTCAACATTCGCAAATCGATCAGCGTGATACATCATATCAGCAAGAAAAGTCTCAGGAACCATATGATCCTCTCAATTGATGTAGAAAAAACATTTGACAAAATACAGCATCCTTTCCTGATTAAAACCCTTCAGAGTGTAGGAATAGAGGGTACATTTCTCAATCTCATAAAAGCCATCTATGAAAAGCCTACTGCAAGCATTATTCTCAATGGGGAAAAGCTGGAAGCCTTTCCCTTAAGATCAGGAACACGACAAGGATGCCCACTCTCGCCACTATTATTCAACATAGTACTAGAAGTCCTTGCAACAGCAATCAGAAGACAAAAAGGGATCAAAGGTATCCAAATCGGCAAAGAAGAAGTCAAACTGTCTCTCTTTGCAGATGACATGATACTCTATATGGAAAACCCAAAGGAATCCACTCCCAAACTATTAGAAGTTATAGAACAATTCAGTAAGGTGGCAGGATACAAAATCAATGCCCAGAAATCAGTTGCATTTCTATACACGAATAACGAGACTGAAGAAAGAGAAATTAGGGAATCCATCCCATTTACAATAACACCAAAAACCATACGTTACCTTGGAATTAACTTAACCAGAGACGTAAAGGACCTATATGCTAGAAACTATAGATCACTTTTGAAAGATATTGAGGAAGACANTAGGGTTCATTTCTCAAGCTCATAAAAGCCATCTATGAAAAGCTGACAGCAAATATCATTCTCAATGGGGAAAAGGTGGAAGCTTTTCCCTTAAGATCAGGAACACGACAAGGATGCCCACTCTCGCCACTATTATTCAACATAGTACTAGAAGTCCTTGCAACAGCAATCAGAAGACAAAAAGGGATCAAAGGTATCCAAATCGGCAAAGAAGAAGTCAAACTGTCTCTCTTTGCAGATGACATGATACTCTATATGGAAAACCCAAAGGAATCCACTCCCAAACTATTAGAAGTTATAGAACAATTCAGTAAGGTGGCAGGATACAAAATCAATGCCCAGAAATCAGTTGCATTTCTATACACGAATAACGAGACTGAAGAAAGAGAAATTAGGGAATCCATCCCATTTACAATAACACCAAAAACCATGCGTTACCTTGGAATTAACTTAACCAGAGACGTAAAGGACCTATATGCTAGAAACTATAGATCACTTTTGAAAGATATTGAGGAAGACATAAAAAGATGGAAAAATATTCCATGCTCATGGATTGGAAGAATTAACATAGTTAAAATGTCCATACTACCCAGAGCAATCTACACTTTCAATGCTATCCCGATCAAAATACCGAGGACATTTTTCAAAGAACTGGAACAAATAGTCCTTAAATTTGTATGGAANCATCGGAACCCGGGGATGTACTGTATGGTGACTAACATAATATAATAAAAAATCATTAAAAAAAAGTATCTTTTGACAAGCTGACTAAATTACAAAGGAATTCAACTAAAAGAGAAGATTTTCTTAAAAAGATAAAAATACATTAATTTAGGAAAATGTCTCTGAGAAGATTTTGAGGCACTGGTTATGATGTTCCACTTCTTGAATTAAATGGAAGTTATTATAGTAGTTTATTCAAAACTGTTAAACTTACAAATGTATCTTATAGCCTTTTGGATGTATAATCTTTTATAAAATGATGTATTAGAGGAGTAGGCAAACTAAGGCTATGGTCAAATGCCGCTTGTAGCCTGTTTTGTACAGCCATTCAACGAAAAATAGTTTTTACATTTTTAAAAGGTTGCTAAAAGGAGAGGTGACAGAGACAGTATGTTACCTACAAAGCCTAAAATATTTACTCTCTGGTCCTTTACAGAAAATGTTTGCCACCTACATTAGGATAAAGGAGTAAGAGTGGGTACTTTATTGTGTTAAAAACTATTTCAGAAATCCCCGTATTTTAAGATGGGGATTTCGTGAACAAGATGATGAATAAGCACATGGCCTAAAGCTCTACAGACCTGATAAAGACAATTCATAAAAAATCCATAAATAATACAAGTGCTTCTAATTGACACAACCAGGGTCAATTAAATTTAATGCCAAAGGATATTAATGAGAGACATAATTGTTGAATATTAAAGATGTGAAAGAAGAAACATTTATGATTCAGTGTTCATTTAATATAAAATTTATGGCATACATTTTAGAATGAGTAATTTTCCATTTCCTAAAGGGTTTACATATTTTTAACTTTTTCTTTAGCTTGTAGATACAATTTCATATCTTAAGCTTAAATTCCTATTCTATCTTTCCAAATTGAAGACCAATTAAAATATTAAGCATTAAAAATATTAAATTGATTATATGAGGGAGAAACTATTAGGTAAAATATTAATGGAAAGGAGATTAAAATGTTTGAGGCTGTATTAAATATTTACTAGCTATAGCCTTCAATAAATTAACAGCATTGCCAAAGTTTTTATTGCTGCTGCTATTAGAAGGGAACACCAAAATAGCCATTGCATTGGGTATGAATAAATTAACCTTTCAAATGAACATTATTCCATTTAATGAGTTTTATCTTGCCATCTTGGATATTTACATTAAATATTAACTTTTAGATAATTCAATGTACATAGCATGATGTCTTATGAGTTTGGATAAGTTGAGGATTAAAGATATATTTTTAAGATGCTTTTGGCTGTTATTCTAAGCCTATGGCATCTTTTCTTTTCTGGTTAAATGAACATGCTATATATAAACAAATATATTTATGGGCTTTTTGTACCAGTAAGCTATACTTCTTTTTGCATCCATTCCTTTTATGTGTGGTAAAGCAGGCTATTTGAGGGGGAGGGGTAGTCCCCCTCACCACTAGAAATTGTATCCCACAGCATGTGTGGGACTGTCAATCAAGGTTCCCTGCCCTCCCCTAACAACAGGTGAGTACTTGACCTGAGCTAGACAAAGTGGATGGACCCTTATCTCTCCAGCAGCATGATTCCGACGGAGAAGCAGTTGGTGCTCAGGAGTCAGCCTGCTCATCGGATGTCTGAGCTCCTCTGCTTCACGTTCCCTGCTTGCCTGGTCACCTACCTTCTTTAATTTTGTGAGCTACTCTACACCCTGCCAATCAATTTCGTCTTTGCCCCTGCCAACACACACATCTGGTTTTGTCATAAATTAACCAGCACCATTTTCTTTTGTTGTCTACGCCCCATCTAAACAGATTCATTTAGGTTCACATGACCTGGAATTAAAGCCAGAGAAGTACGATATTATGAACTGCATGTAAAAGATAAAAGCTGATAAAAATTGGCACCAATGATTTGACTGCATTTTAATATATATATATAATATTTTCACTGTATTTACATATATATGTATATATATATATATATATATATATGTATATTCTCTTTAGGTTTGTCTCATATAAGCTGAAAATACTTTTATACCATGAATATCCTGTGGTGGTAGCAAGGGATATC
The DNA here is from genome assembly GCF_002007445.2 of Ailuropoda melanoleuca. Taxonomy (NCBI): domain Eukaryota; kingdom Metazoa; phylum Chordata; class Mammalia; order Carnivora; family Ursidae; genus Ailuropoda; species Ailuropoda melanoleuca. The sequence goes on along the minus strand of NC_048218.1, from coordinate 143,950,573 downwards.
AACCAAATATTTTCATGTATATAGATGTTAACTCAGCATTCCAATATGATCTACTTGGCCAGAGAAAAGTCCTCTCCAGCCCTCTGATATTTATTTGAACTGTGTGAATTCTCTTAGCTAATGTTGATTCAGGCAAACACCACTGAAAAAAGAGAAAACACTAAGCAAACATACTTATTCTATCATAACAAATGAAAACCATGTAGTTTGTTTGATAATAATACCTTCTCTTAATGTCTTATATATGGAAATAAATTTTTTATTTAATTTTCCACAGAGCTTTTTCTTTTTAAACTATAAAATTAGAGCATTATTGTGGGGGTAAATGGTTTGAGAAAAGGATCATCTTTAAGAAATAATAGTAGCTCCTATTTAGAATGCTTATTACTCATATCATCTAAATCAGCCCTCACAAGCCAAAGAGAAGGCATTATCTCTGTTACTTGAAAAAACTGAGGTTCAAAGAGGAAAAATTGACTTGCCTGAGGTCACCCTTACTTACGACGGGACAGAGCTGAAATTCAAACCAAGGTATATCTGTCAGCAAAGCCCATGCTTTTACCCACTACACTATTTAATTTCTATAACAGATTTTACACTCTGTTCATCAGTCCATGAAAGAATATCCACAGGGTGCAAGAAAAAAATTGGATACAATTTTTCACACAAAATAGCTTTTTAAAACCAACTCAGATAAGAGACTTGGGTAGGTTGTATTTGAAAAAAAAAATAAAATGATGGCTTTGTAGAAGTTATATATATATATAGATAGATAGATAGATAGATAGATAGATAGATAGATATTCATATCTTACAGATTCCAATCTCTGCTTTCCTACCCTGTTCAGAACGTAGAACTCTCAAGTTCAATGTGTAATACTTATGGCTATTAAAGAACAAGTTCAGAGTTCCCTTTTAACAGTAAAAAAGCATTAAAAAGTGAAAGAAAAGCACCATAATTTTATCTAGTACTGTCACAAAACCTGAGGTGAATAATGGGCATTAAAAATACAAAACTCTGGAAACCAACTTGCACAATTATGTGTAGTGGAGAACATGGAGGGTGGTGTAGGGGACAGTGTTAAGAAGCAAAAATGTAAATTCATGCTGCATAAGAAAGAAATTTCCTCCAAAAATCAGGTTGAATGAAAATTCAAACCCAGCCTCTGTTAAGTTGTCTTTTATAGGTCTGGCTTTCAGAGTGGCGTCCATGAACAAGCAAGATCAGCATTAGCTAGAAACTCATTAGAAATAAAATTCTCTGGCAACATTAGACTTACAAGGTTAGAAACTCTGAGACTAAAGTCCAGCAACCTTTGTTTTAACAAGTCCTCCATGTAATTCTGATGCATGCTCAAGTTTGAGAACCACTGTGCTAGAGGTACAACCATGTTCTATGTCTTGGATTTCAGGCAGGGGCACATAGGTCTCTAATGTCAGATGAGACCCAGTGGAGCTTTTCATGAAAGTAGAAGGTAGAAGGAATAAATAGTTTAACTTTTACTCTATCTTCAATATCTCTTCTGATTTCAGCAATGGATCTCAACAATTGTCTGATTAAATACACAGAAAATACGAATCTTACTCTACACTTGGGTGTGCAAGTAATATTGTACAATTTTGTTCATCTCACAACTCCTTAGGCAGGGAATACAATCAGAGACCATGTTAGACCATCAGGGGCCATCCTCTCCCCAATGTTACAAGAGTGGTTGATTGCATCATGGGTGAAGGTCAAGTCTACAAAGCCTGAAGGTATCAGGGAGTTAGGTTAGGTTTTCAGTCCACGCTGGTTAGCACGGAGAAATCCACTGTATAAGCAAGGAGGCATTTAGGTCTGGCAATTCTTCTATTTTATGGCAGATTTGGGGCCTGGCATCACTGCAGAGACTGGAAAACTTTGTTTTAGACCCTAGTCCCTGTAGAAACACAATGCAGGCATGCCTTTTGTGGTTCTGTCAATACCCCTAGATTTCAGGAGACTGACAACAAGTTCCCACAACTTTTGGGGCCACAGCTTCCACTGTCTTCCCATTCTGAAGGAATTTCTTTATGTAGGTACCCTCAAAAACATTCCCTACCAAGACACCTTGCAGTACTGTATCAGTGACCCAGCCCCTTCTTTCTAATTTCCAAAAGCCTCAACATTTACTGGTTCAATGAAAGAAAGAATAAATGATTATGGCCTCTCAAATCAGTTGTTTTTGTATGCTACTCAGTCATATTCTAGCTTGACTAGAGTTCATGACTTTGTAATCTCTGCCTGTGCTGGCTTCCCAGTCATAAGACTGGCCATTTATCCTATCCAGAGTGTCTAAAACATTATTGGTAGGTAGTCTTAATAATAAAAACAATCTTGATACTTCAGTTTTATTTATTGAATACCTGCTATGTGACAGAAAGCATTCTAGGAGCTCTCTATAGCTTCTCTTGTTTACTTTCTCAAAATAGCCCTATGAGGTACTTCTAATTTGAGTACTTGATGTAGCTTGCCCAAGATCACACAATTCTTAGGTGAAGGGAAAAAGATCAGGATCCAGCTTCAGCTCTGTCTCCTCTCCCCAGTACCTGGCAGAAATTTGGCTTCTTCCCTACACCACATTGCCTCTTGCCCTATCCTGCAGGCAACCAAACAGTGGAACTCACATTTGGATCAGTTATCCAAAGTGCATCAATCCAGCCAAAGCACCTACTATGTGTCCCTTGGAAGCAATCAAAATGATCAATTAATAATATTTTGGATAAAAACCTCTCCTTGGTAGTATGTGCTTTCTGGCCCTGCCCAGTGTGATGCTTCAGAACCACATACTGAGGAAATAAGAGTATATCTCCTGGAACCAACATTGGAAACCCAATGGACTCTCCTTTTGAAGTGTGAAGAGGGAACACTATGTATACATTCAAACAATACATCCTAATTAACTTGCTGGCCCAAGGGTCCAGACCAAAGAGGCCATGAATTTTGAAATAACTATTGGAGAAGGCTTAAAAAGCAAAAAACAAAGCGAATATAATAAATTCATATTAATAGTCTCTATTTAGCATTTATAAGTATCAGGCTCTATGCTAAGCATTCCAAATATTACCAGTTAATGCTCTCCAAAATGCTATGAAATTGTTTTCTATTCCCCAGTTAGTTCTAACTTACAGTTCTCTGTAAGACAGGGGTCATATTATCATCTCCTTTTACAGTGTTATTGTGGGGACTCCATGAGTTAGGACATGTCTAATGTGGGAAACAAAGGCAGAAGAAAAATGATTAAATTTCTTTACTATCTACAGCCTATTGATAAGTCCTTGAAATGGCAGAGTGACATTCCTCTATGGACTCAACTATCCTGATGTTAATACTTTGCTAAGGGCAAAAGGCAATACTAGTCTAAGCACCCCCTCCCACTCCTGTAAGTCTACTTTAATGTATAAAAATTCCTCTGGAAATTTCCTTTACCTCTAAACCCCCCAAGCATATGGCCCACTGATATACATCTGAAGAGTCTCATGACTAAGGTTTTATTAGATGGTAATAAATGACCTTTTCCCAACAATAGCTAGCCCCCTCAAGGTCCTGGAAACCTTGCTTCCAAAATTCCTTAGAGACTTATGCTATCCCTAACCCCCTCCTAACTTGAAAGTATATATATAATGGGCCATTCCTCATGACCCCATAGCAGCTCTTTCTGCCCACGGGCCCTGTCCCTGTGCTTTAATAAAATCATCTTTTTGCACCAAAGACGTCTCAAGAATTCTTTCTTGGCCATCGGCTTTGAACCCTAACATTGCCTTTCCTACATCAATGTCAAACACTCAGGATTAGACCCAGTACATAATAAACATGCAATAAATATTATTTCCTTCCTTATACAAATGAGAAAACTATGGCTTGGCTACATTGAAAAGTTGCCTGAGTTGGCAGAGTAAGGGTGAGAGCAGGATTTGAGGCTCTCTGATTCTGGGAGACATGTCTCAAGCCCCAGTACACTCCAACTTCACTTTACTTTTTTTCAAAAGCCAGGAAACAAGGCCTCTGGATTCTCCTTTCCATTCCCCAAAAAGTACACTTGGTCCTCGTAGACTTGATTACCTTTGCCTACTTAAAAATTTAGAAAGACCATTTATCAGAGGAAGTGTGAAGTTTATTATCAAGAGTGTTAACAGGAATCAAGATAAACTTTTCTGTGAAAGCCACTGACACTTTCATTAAGCACTGACCTGCCCACTGAAAAGTTCTTTGATGGATGTCTCCAGTGTGGCTCTTACAGAAGCCACCCTACTGCCTTCTACAGTAATGTAATCAGGTAACCTTTGTCTGTGACAAGCCCCAGGCTGGTGAATGTTAAAACACAAACAAAAGGAAATGACTTTTTGATTGACATGGCTGTTTTGTGGATTGGCCCCACTGATAAAATCAGTCAAAACAAATCAGTTTATGCACCAACACATACTTAGAAAGATTGTATTTGGAAATTTCATGGCAGATGTGATCTCTTCTGCTTTTGCTTTTAAAGCCCTTGGTGTCATCTATCTTACGATAAGGGAGAATGTTAAAAAAGAGAGTTGACTATATAGTTCTCAATTTTTAATTACAGAAGATCACACTGGGAGTCTGCTAAAAAAGCAGCTTCCTGGGCCTCAGGAACAGAAATTCTGATACAAAAGATTTAGAATCAAGCCAAAGACATATAAATATATATGTATATATTTTATTTATATTTATTTATATATAAACAATTTTAAAATATTTTTTTATTTTTTTAAAAATAAAGACCCAGAGGTGTCCCTGGGCCTTTGAGAAACCAGGAGATTAAAAAAAAACATGTTTGACATACTGTTTTTACATCGATAAAAATGAATACTTAGAATATGCATTTCACATAGACTTTTCTGAAGTGAATGACTATGATATACACAGTCTTAGGTAGAATATATAATATATATCCTGAGGGGCAAGCACTGGACTTTTTATTTTATATTCCCAATGCCTGGTACATGGTGGGTGCCAAGTATTGCTAAATGAATGAAGTAATCTTAGGGTCTTGCCTCATTTTTGTGTCCTTGGTATGCTTTGCATTCAGTAAATAATCATTAATAGAGGAATTCCATATTTGTACACATAGTATAAATGGAGGTATCATAGAACAAATCACAGACTCCCAGCATGCAAACACCCTTATAGGAACCCTCTGGTTGGAAGACATCCCATCACCACTGCTTAGAGATGGCCCCCCTGTCACTGCCATTTAGTTCCACCGCACTCCCACGCTGTAGATACCAGAGAGGCCTGGAACAGCAACTAATCCTCTGACCCCAAATTCTCCTCATACATTTCCAGAGATTCTCCTTCAGTCCTCCTGTTCATCCTCCAACCTTCTTCCCTGTATTCCACCAGAACCTCTGGCAGTCTCTGGCTGGCTCCCTCATGCACCCTCTTGTCCTACTCTTCCTGGAGTTACTTAAGTTAGCGCTTCAGGACAGCATTCCAATTTAACATCGTTTTTACTCAGCTTCACCTTACTGAAAAAACAGAAGCAATTGAAGACTCTTTCCAGGCCTGATTCCCTAGGCAGGAGCTATATACGGGACAAACTTTGTGTTCTCAGGGTAGACTCCTTCTCAGCCTTTATGACAGCATTATGACGAAAGAAGCAGTGAAGGAAATAACCCTTGAGATGCAAACTTGAATGCAAGTCTGTGATAAAACACTTTGATCCCCTATTCTTCCTCCTTTTTAACTATGCCTAAATGATTTCACATAGTTTTAGGGGTCAGAAGTAGAGAGGAGAGAATACCATCTAGCTAGGTATATACAAGGTTCTTAACTACCCCCTCTGTAATTTGTGGCAATTCTTAAGGTAAATATTAGTGTCTTCTTTTTAAATATGAGAAAACTAAATCTCAGAGAACTTAGACAACTTCCTCAAAATGACACTTTAGTGAGAGGCTGAGGAAAACTTGAATTCCAGCCTAACAGGACAGTATGTACTCTCCATTCTCAAACATTTCCTTCCTAGTGGCAGTGAAGAATAAACACAGGTACCTATGGGATGCCAGTAATATGCACCGAAGAGGCTCCCTTTCTTAAGGTTTGTGTTTTAAATTCATGTATATTTTGCATTTTTCACAATATGTCTGCATGAGATTGAAATGTAAAAGAAGTAGTTATTTCCTCAAAATTTCAACTAAAATGACATGCCAGGAAGATGAACCTTGCTTACTCCTTGGTTTTAATGCCTCTAGCAGATTAGGGGTGTGTGTCACTCAAGAATGAACTCTGCCTCCAGGACTGCTGATGTAGCCTTGCTACCCTAAATTATTCCATCTCTGTAAGTCAACAGAAAATCCTCACTTTGGTAGACATACTCAACATCTAATTCAATTGGCCAATGCATCTAGTAATCTTTGGATGTGCTCTGTCTACTATCACACTCAGATGTTGTCTATTAAGTTACTCCTTGACTCAAAGTTCAAAGGAAGAAATTCTTCTTAGAGACTGAAATTAAGAAAACAGTTGACTTTATTAGATAATGAGAGGTATATACTACAATGCTTCCACCCACCCATCAGCTTTAGACTTCCTGAAATCAAAGGTGGAAAGTGAAGTGGAAAAGATTTCGTTTATGAAATGCTTGGTAAGATATTATACCACAACAGGGAAAGCAAATGTTGCCCTTTTTTTTTTTTTTAAGATTTTATTTATTTATTCGACAGAGATAGAGACAGCCAGCGAGAGAGGGAACACAAAGCAGGGGGAGTGGGAGAGGAAGAAGCAGGCTCATAGCAGAAGAGCCTGATGTGGGGCTCGATCCCACAACCCCGGGATCACGCCCTGAGCCAAAGGCAGACGCTTAACTGCTCTGCCACCCAGGCACCCCAAAATGTTGCCTTTTGCTTGTGAGTTGTCAAGTCTCAGTTTCTAAGTAGAACATTATTTTTAAATGAAGGGTGCTTTTTTTTTTTTCTCTGCAATGAACACAAGGATGCAGATATTTTTTTGAGTGTTTTCATTTCCTTCAGAAAAATATCCAGAAGTGGAATTGTTGGGTCATTTGATAGTTCTATTTTTTATTTTTTTGAGGAACCTCCATACTGTTTTCCCCAGGGGTTACGATAATTTACATTCCCACCAACAGTGTGCTAGGGTTCCCTTTTCTCCACATCTTTGCCAACACTTATTTCCTTTCTTTTTGATAATAGCCATTCTAACAGGTATGAGAGAATATTTCACTGTGATTTTGATTCACATTTCCCTGATGATTAATGATGTCAAGCACATTTTCATGTACTTTTTGGCCATCTGTATGTCTTCTTTGAAAAAATATTCACTGAATTCTTCTCCAGAAACCAATAATGCACTGTATGTTAAAACTAACTAAAACTTAAATAAATAAAAAAATAAAAATAAATTTAAAAATTTTTTAAATGAAAAAACATTTAGATCCTCCATTTAAAAATCATATATATATATATATTTTAAATACTGAGTTGTAGAAGTTGAAGGACATGTATTTTCATAAAATATGTTTAAAAAGTACTTTGCCTTTTATATAACACTCACTGCTTGGGCTCCATCTCCTGGCATTTGTGTACCCCCCACCCTCAACCCCTAACTTAAGCATTATAGCTCAACTTTGGCTCTAGTCCTATCACCGCAATCAGTTTATTTTATAAGTTTTCTCCAGGCTTTATAGCTATTTAAAATGGGAGGATAAGTCCAATACCAGCTACTCATCATGGCTGAAACCATAAATTTATGTATATGATCTTGGACCAACACAAGTAAAAACATGAGTTATTTTTTAAATTACCATTTATGGCTGGACTTTTGACAGAGAAAAACCTTGGGTAACTTTACAAGCATTTCATAAATTTTTCTAAGGACTTATCAATTTAACTAAAATCTTATTAGAGAGCAATCAAATGACTTCAATCATCACAGTGAATTATTATTATAAAATAAAGACTATACCTTAGGCCAAAATAAGCCTAAGTGATAATTATTCCTAAAGTCTTCCATGTAATTGAGTCTTTAAAAATTCGGACTCCATTGTCCTATATAAACAATGCTGAGCTTGGCAAGTTTATTTTACCAAAAGTTAACTCAGATTTAATAGACCACTTTTAGGATATTATAATAACTTCTTTGAGACCTTTGAGACACTGATGTCCAATGTGCCAAGTGGAAGTTAAAAACTCCCACAAAACGTTTCTAATCACTACCCTCTAACTAGATTCAATTTGTGGGAGAGAATCCTCCCACTGCCTAATTCATATACCTTTCTATTCCACCCAATAACAGAGGAATTATCCCCTTCACCCTGACAGTTTATAAAGAAATCCTCCCTTCTATATCTTGCTTACTTCCCAAAACAATCTCAGGCAACTTGAAATAAAGAACAAATACAAGATAGTCATTTAGAAATGAATCAAAGAATAACTACTTTTAAGAAACATCACCAGTAGAATATATTTGTAAAGAAACGCAAACATCCTTTTATCAAATGACACTGGCTTGTACTGTTGAAGCGTTTAGATGAGGAGATTACTCAGAAATATGGTAAAACGTAGCACTTCCATTATACTGATATTGACTTGGACTTAGATATTTCAAGAGCCACAAACTTCAGCTCCTATATATTCCTTAATTTTAAATCTTCCTCCATTGTATGTGTGCTTGGGATCTGAAAGAATCTATTACTTTCCTGTTTCATTCAAGAAGTTTTTTGTGTGTGTCTATATCAATGTAAATATCATATCTGTATGGGTAGATAAAAGATCATATGGAGTAGGGCAAAAGATCATAGCTATTATAATATATTTCCCTTGTGGTGCCCAGCCTTGGAGTAGTTAAACTGGGATTGGAAATTCGGTGTGGTCACATGCTACCTTAGCATGTCCAGTGCATAGCCAATACCTATAATCAGAATTCTATGATCTCATTGATAACAAAGATAGAAAACCAATTTTCTGTTTCAACCTGAATCCCAAATTATCATTTTGAGTGTCACATTAAAATAGCTTTTAGGCTATATACAAAATATATTCAAACCAACAATTTTTTTTTTTTTGGCACTTCCCCTAAAGCATATATCTATCTAAGAGGCAGCCCCAGCTAGGACCCTGTAAGTACAGTGAGTGTTGAATTGCTAGAAAAGGGAAAATTTCTGAGACATTCGCCATTCATTGACGTGAATTCTCTTTCTGTGTTGGCCAACAAGAGTTCTGGTTTTCAATGTTTGCTACAGGGAGAACAATCACAATAGGACACTTGGGTTGAAGTGTTTGGACAATAAACACTAACCAAGTATGTGAACCACTAATCAGTGTGTGGCCTTGGGTCACTCACTCAAAGAAAAAGGCTTGGAAATGAGGTCTCTGAGGTCCCTTTCAGCTGCAACTTTTCACATTCTAAACTTGACTGTGTATATTCAATATACATATTCTAAGGTGAATTCATTTTTTTAGATATTATGTGAAAGACTAAGAATAATGGCTTGGGTTTTTTAGCATATATATCTAAAGTTATTTCATTTCATACTTGGTTAAATCAGTCCCATCTCCACAGCCAATGCACGTGTGTGCATGCATGTGCACACACTCCCACAGATATGCACATGTACACAGTAAGATGTAACATCTGTATCAGTAATAATGGTGTCTAGATTATAACTTACTAATATTAAGGGGTCCCAATGTATAAGCAGTTGAATTAAAAATCTAAGAAGAAAATCAACATACAATAGCACAATCAGCATTCTTCAAATTAGGTACCTATCCTTTTATGGGAAAGAAAATTATTGGCGTTTTTTGATGATTCACAAAGATAACCAATTAGAGCTAAAAGCTGGATATATGTTTATTTTATTAAAATTTGATGAGATATATACTTAGGATTTATGTACTTTCCTAATTATCTGTTTAAATATAAATTTTAAACATTTTTTAAATGCTGGAACTCAGGCTACATCTCAATTATAGATCAATAAGATTTCTGTTCATAGGTCATCAAAGTATCAAGTGCATCACAAAATAGTATAATATAAAGAATCTGTGACACTCATATTTGGATAGATGTGGAAAGGCTATAGATAATGTAATAGAGCAATGAAATCATTCACTTGCTACTGGTAATTATATTTCATATGCAAAATCATGCTGAGAAGCTTAGGTTGTCTTTTTGGAAACTTGAACATAAAAAACTTGCAAAGATTTCCACAAAAAAAATCCTCATCATACAGTCTTTTGCAGTCACTGCCATACTTTAGCTTAACTAAAATGATGGCGTTTTGGTGTTAACTCAAACAACAAAAAAATTTAAGACACTTTGGGCTGGGCCCTTGGCAAATTAAAGAGCATCTCTGTTCAGAGTTTCTCTCTCTTTTAAAGGAGACTTCAAGATGGGTAAAGACCCGTAAGTAATGCTTCAAGCACTGCTTCTTGGCCCTAGAGGGCATTCTACCCGAAGTAAAAGCTCCCATTACTATCTGTAGGGAACATGGATGGACAGTGGAAAAATCACGCCCACGTACTTTTGAGCCAAGTAGAGGTGGGAGGAGAATATATAAATCGGAAATTACTATAAGAACACACTACTTAAAATTGCAAATGAATTGTAGGATGAATGCAATGTGGGTTCAACATACCCATTTCTCAGGTTCCTTTGGCCAGCGAGGTCCAGACCAGTTTGGGAACTTGAGGTCATCTCTGCAGCCATCAGCAGAGGCTCTATTGCCCCAGCCGGTGAAGGAAATCTTCCTCTTCATCCTCTCTGTGTCTAAGTGTAAAGAAACAGCTGCTTTGGATTGTCCTGTAAATGGCAAGAGACTGCCTGAGGTTAATTAGGCAATACAACATGACTCGGCAGGCAGCAGTAATTAATCACATCTCAAACTTGTGCTGGGAAACAAGAAGTGAGACCGATGGGCTTGAAGTCCTGAAAGTGAGTTATTACCACCCAGACTGGGGGTCTGAAGTGTCTCCTCATGGCTGGTGAAAGGTCCAGAGAGATGCCCTTTGGTGGCTCTTTCATTTTTCTGTTTGTGCATGCAGGAACTATAACATGCACGTTAGAGCTGCTTGTAAGCAGAATGAGTCTGCAGATGATGTCACAATGTAACAACTTTCATTATGCTTTCCCTGAACAGTGAAGGGCAGGAATTGATTATTATGGATAATATCCAGATAAGAAAACTGAAGGTAAGTGAAATTAAGTGACTCAACAAAGTATCACAAGCCACAAAAAAAAAAAAAAAAAAACCAACTAATTGAAGAGATGATGAATTTGCATGGAGTAGAGGTTCACAAAGGTAGCAAGATGGTCCTTCAAGTTAGAGATTAGAGGACCATCAGTGCAGAGCCAAAGAACTGACAGTTTATTTGAAAGTAATGGGAATTTCTGAATGCAACTTGATAAGGCAAGTGACATGGCAACATTTAATGGGGATTCATCTTATAGCAAAGAACAAGATTGGCAGAGATAAACTACTAGCTATATAATAAGCAACAACAAACTGGCAGGTAACGCTGTCTGAGCAGTTACTATGTTTCAAAACCTCCACTATGGACCTTACTATGGACCTCCATGTAAGCTAAAAGGGAAGTAATATTATTAGCTCCATCATATGAATAAAAATATCACGGGTATAGAAAGACTTTGCAACATCACTTGTAACTACATAACAAAACCTGGATTCAAAACCACATCTACAGCTTTCTACTGGTCATGCTTTAATCTCCATGGTGTATTCCTGGGAAGAGGAAGTGAAGCTGGCATTGAATAGAAACCACTCGAAGTCAAGGCACTATCTTTATTATCTGCCTTGACCACTATAAGAACTTCCTTCTCTGTTTTTACCTGCTATATTAGCTATGTATTACTGCATAACAAATCATCCCCACCTTTTGGCTCCTTAAAATGACAAATACTATCTCAGTTTCTGAGAGTCAGGAGTCTGGGAGCCATTAAACTGTCTTGTTCTGGCTTTGCATTGTCAGGATGTTGGCAGGAACTATAAGCATCTGAAGGCTTGAGTGGGGCTGGAGGATGTGCTCCCAATTTGGCTCCGTTACACAACTCTTGGCAGGAGGACCCAGTGTCTTCACAGGTCTTAGGTCCTCACAACATGGCGGCTGGCTTCCTCCAGAGCAAATGATTAAAGGGGGGGGGGGGGGGGGGGGGGGGGCANGTGGAGGTCACATTGTCTTTTTTGACCTAGCCTTAGAAGTTTTATACCATCATGTCCTATTTAAAAGGAGTGAGTTACTAGGCCCTTCCCACACTCAAGGAAAGGAAAATTAAACTCCATTTCCTGAAGCAAGGAATATCAAAGAATTTATAGACATACCTTAAAACCACCACACTCCCATCTTTAATAGAATTTATGTATGCAGTCACAACCTTTTATAAACAAATTTGTGTACCTCTCTATTCTTACTAACCTTTCAATGGTATCTCATTGATTTGAAGATAAAACCCAACATCTTTGGTCCTACTTGATGTGCTCCTACTTGATTGTGGGGTCACCACCCCCCAATGTCATCTTCCATTTTTTCCTCATTTTCTGGTCTCTGGCCACACTCTTTTGCTTTCAATTTTTTCCAATATGCCAAATTCGTTTTGGTTCAGGATCTTTACTTACGCTGTTCCTATAGCCCAGAATGATCTTCCTCTTGCTTTCATTTATTCATTATTCAGCTCCAGGTTCAAAGCATGCTTCCTCAGTCTGATGCATTACCCTTCATCAACTCCCCAGCTACAAGTTCTTGGGATAGCCTGAACTTTTCATCTGCGCAGCTGATTGCAGTTTACAATTACTTATTCATCTTATTATTTAGTTATAGCTAAAAAAGTCTGTGCCTGTTTTGTTTACCATTGAATCCTAGTCCATGGTAAGGGGTTTGGCTCGTGTTGGTGCACAGTAAATATACCTGTACTGAGTAGGTCACTAGGAAAGTAAATGAATTCACAGAACAGATAAAGCTGACACTTTAGCAACATGGGTTTGAACCTCACTGGTCCACCTACCTACAGATTTCTTTCAATAAACACAGTATAGTGCTGTAAATGTCTTTTCTCTTATGATTTTCTTAGTAACATTTTCTTTTCTCTAGCTTACTTTAAGAATACAGTATATAATATAATTTACAAAATATGTGTTAATTAACTATTATCAGTAAGGCTTCCAGCTGAACAATAGGCTATGAGTAGTTAAGTTATACACAAATTTTCTATTGTGCAGGGGTCAGTGCCCTTAACCCCTGCATTGTTCAAGGATCAACTGTATTTCTTCTGCTTTGAGACTCAAATTAAATGAGGTAAGCAAATATACCTTTTTCTAACATTAAAAAAAGACGAAAAGAAAAGTATACCATAAATGTGCATAAAATGGAATATACCAATGATCAGGACACCAGAAGGGGAAGCACAATTAGAGGAAGTCAAGGAAGGGATACATGTAATCAGAATTCCTGGCGAGTCTCAGATCTGGCTAAAATACGAAAGAGATAAAGTCCTAATCATAATTGCACTAAACTGGAATAGTCTTGGTTCTGAAATTTTAGAATATTTCTGCTCATCAAGGTAGCTTTGAGCTCTAAGAACTTTTATTCTGATGGTTTGCCCCATCACCTGCTTGCAACTCCATCACCCACAAACTAATTTATGGCAGTCTCTGAGCTGTAACTCATGGGCAAAAGTACCATCTAAAAAGTGTCACTTTCACAGTCTCATTTTCTTTGTTAACATGCCAAGGATGAGGCTCCTGGATTAGAACTGTTCTAGGTGTGGGGCTATGTTCTGTAATAGGAAGAAGCAGCAGTTGTCAAAGGCTTTGCACTCACTGGGACTAAAAAGTCTGCATTTCAGAGTCCTTCACAGAGTACCACTAGTGAGAAACAAAAATAGTTTGTTGGAAAAGAAGTTCAGTCCCAGCACCACAGCACTGAGCCTAGAGAGGCCAAAGCGGCTGCTAAGAATAAAAGCAAGTTCAGTGTTTCTCTCATTATGGCTCCTCTTGCTTGAGCCCCTTAAAGTCTCTTCTGTTGTGCCCAGGCCTGAAAGCTTCCAGTGATCTGACTGAGCCTCTCTAATTGGGTGCTTGCAGTTCATCTTACTTCTCATTAAAAAAATAAGTTCATCAGCACTATAGCCTCAGGGGTCCACAAGGAATATGTTTATAGAAAAGAAATTTTCGTGTTTATTAGCATTACACACAGCCCATTACACAAAGCCTCAGAAATGTACACTGGCCTCAGCAAGCTGTGGTTCCAAATGTGAACACTTGTTGTCACAATGCATAAATCATTGCCAGTGATGCACCCACAGGGCCCCGAGAAGGCTGCCCTTTCACTCAGCCCAGGTTATTTGAATCAGGGTACCTTTAGGGGGACATCCTTCCCGAAAGTCACAAGCATTCATTTGGGTTGACGCAGCAGGGAAAGACATTCCCTTCAAAATAAAAAAATTCTGAAGCACCTACTTTGTGTCCAACAGGACGGAGGACGTGGGTATGGCAGTGCGCATGCGTGGCTATTCTCAATAGCCACAATCGTTTATGAGGTCAGTTTCTTGTCATAGATTAATTTCTCTGTAACTCAATGACTTCATGATTTGCCCCAGGTCATAAAAGTAAGGGGTAGAGTAAAAAAATTTTAAAGTGCCACACCAGGTCTTTCTAATCTCAGAGCCTCCTCCCAAAGTGTATAGCCTCTTAACATAAATTACAATTTCAACAAAAGGCCCTTTGAAAGTCTCATCCCAAACTAGGCAGTTGGAGTTGAGCAAAGAGAGCAGAGGACCGGCAGACCTGGGTTAGGGTTCAGTGTCTGCTGCTGTGTCATGCTGGATTACCAGCTGGGCCGGTTTCTTCATTGGGTATTAGGTTGCTGCCCTGCTGGAGGACAACTTTGAACTCAAGTTATGCATCAAGCAACGAATATGTCAAGAACTAAGAAGAAATAATGTTCCACAAGGGTAAGCACAGCAGGAAGAAAACCAAATTAATTTCAATTGCTTCCAGAGGAAAAAAAAAAAAAGACATTTCAGCAGTTGATACCAAATGCTGGCTGTTAAGAGACTGAGCACAAGAGCAAGTGACTTCAAGTTAAACCTGACCAGGTTGATTAATAGAAACCACCAAGTAATTGCCTGCTAATAACAGCTGCCTGAAAGGCACTGGAATGTCTGTAAGGAACTCTCAATTCCACCTAGCACAAGCATTTCACAGTACCTGAAAACAAAGAGCAGAATTTGTGACTATATTAAATATATAATTGCCATTTTTAATTACTTGGCTTAGAGATGGTTAATTTACATATGCTTCTTAGTCTTTCTTTCCTCCTCACACAATAGGTAGGAAACAAATGTTGAAGCAAGGGAAGTGAACGTTAAGTAAGCAAAGAGTGCAACACGTTCATTCTATTCTGTTTCCTAAGGCAAACTGAAGCACACTTCACTAAGGAGAGAAACATTTTTACTAGTTAATTGTAAAATGAGACCTAAATCGGTGTCTGATTAACTTAACATTCACCAAAAATTTGGTAGAGTAAAAACCTATTCTTCAAATATTTCTCGCTAAATTGAGTGACTTTTCACACTGTGTCCGTGTGAATCAAGTGAAATAATTTTTGAGGGAGTCATTACCATAAATCATCTCCCTATAATTAAGATGGTACAGAATTACTTATGTCATAAGTCAAAATCAACTCTTCCTTCGTATTCAATATGCTGGTTGTATGTTAGGAGACCACCTACAAATATCTGACCTGAATCTCATTCTGAGGCAATAAGATCCTAGAGGCAGTTAGTGCAGAAAAAACTGGCAAGTTCTGATTAGCATAGGTCTTATTTTAAGGAGTCTAAATCCATTTAAGTTTGTTCCAAAAGTGGGTTTGCCTCAGGAAAGACTCAGAACATTTTGTGATTTTAAACCAAGTTGGCAAACTATGGCCTAAGGGCCCCATGCAGCCCCCTTCACCTGTTTTTATAAATAAAGTTTTAATGGAACACAATAACATCCATTTGTTTATAAAGTATTTATGTCTGCTTTCAAGCTACAAGAACAGAGTTGAGTAGTTCGAGAAACCTGCAATGCTGAACATGTTTACTGTCCAGTGCTTTACAGAAAAAAGTTTCTCCTCTCCTGCTCAAAACTATGCCCAATTCTTCAGATCCTATCACATAAGCCCAATCAAATCAACAATGTTGGGGTGCCTGGGTGGCTCAGTTGTTGAGTGTCTGCCTTTGGCTCAGGGCGTGATCCCGGTGATCTGGGATCGAGCCCCACATCAGGCTCCTCCACTGGGAGCCTGCTTCTTCCTCTCCTACTCCCCCTGCTTGTGTTCCCTCTCTCGCTGGCTGTCTCTCTCTCTGTCAAATAAATAAATAAAATCTAAAAAAAAAAAAAAATGAACAATGTTTATTAAGATCCTATTATGTGTATACTGGCATACTCACCTCTTACTGAGTTGTCCCAGTTAAAATCTTTCCCAGGAGCATGATTAACAGGGTAGAAATAATGTGGCTTGGTACTTGCATAGTCCAGAGTTCCAGGGTCATGGCCAATGCCACAATCTTTTTCAAGCAGCAATATGGACTCAGACCCCTCTCCCAAGGCTCTCTTCTCAGTGTTTTGGGTAATATAGGACATATGAGGCCCAGATCATGCTATGACACAGCTGACATTCTGCCTGGATAAAATAAAGACTATACTTATAAGAAACTAACACCCGCAAGATTTAAATTCTGCAATTAGCCTTGACAACCTATTCAGACTTTCAAGTCCCTTAGACTTAAAAAGGAAAAGAAAAAAAAAAAGCTATTACTTTTCCTGACTGGACAGGGATTCATTGTTTACAGTTATATGAGGCATTCCTACTTACATTCTTTTAGTACTATAAATATTTAATAAAAATATTTTTAATAAAAAATACATAAACAAATAATTGTATGTAACATCAAGAGACATGTTTGCATTAATCTAGCAATAAAAGTTCCAGAACTGAGAGAGGAAGATGACAGAAAACCCAGGCGCATTGAGATCAATAGGGTGATCACTGGATAATTTCTGTCCTAGTGCCCTGCACACATTCAGTATAGAAAGCCCTAGAATGACTGCTTTTTGAATGATACCTTTATTACTAGGAAATTGCTAACACCTAAGCAGGATATGACCAGTACTTCATTTGATGTTTGTCATTGTGCTATGACCACATTTCTTGATAATATTTTGATTGCACATTTATGAGAAGATAAAGCCTCTTGTTAGTTCTCTCAGAAAAAAGAAACAGACATTTAAAACTTGGCAAGTTTTCTGGCAGTACGTATTCTACAAGGGTTCATGACATTTCCATGAAGCTGTCTATGACACATCACCTATCAACCTCTTTGACACTATCTACACCAAAACATCCCAAAGGCAGTCAGAGGTGAAGGCTCTGGAGTCTAATTAACCTGAAAGTGTCAAGTTTTCAAATTCACTCCAGCCTGAAGATTCTAGGAAATTTCATATGTTCATTAATTCAACAAATATTTATCAAGTTTAAGGCAATGTTGAAGATACAAAGATGAGCAAGAACAGATTCTTGCCTCCAAGCACTTCAAAATATATCATGTCATAAGAGAGTGCTAGTTCGAGCCGTAAGTGGGCTGGAAAATCCCTAGCAAAAATTATTCAGAGCTTTTCTGTAGTAAATCAAATCTAGCCTATCAGAAAATTGTTTCCTAGGTAAAAAGGATTTTGCTAGAAGGAAAGAGATTATATGCTGTCTTGAAATGGAAGGAGTTGTTTGTTTGTTTTTTTAACTTATCTTCCTGTTATACTCATTTTAGAATTTCACACAATAAATTTCTTACTGATTTAAAGCAGTTCAGCAGTTCAGGAAATTTAACATTATTTTTAAAAATAATATGGAGCTATTAATAGCCTTTGATAATCGTGAAAGATCAAAGCTTTAAAAAATAGTAATGTTGTGTCTATTGTGTTATTTAAAAATAGAAAGGGAAAAGAAAAAACAGCCCCTAAGTGCAATTGGATACTGGAACAGAAAAAGTTTACTAGTGGAATAACTAGGGAAATCTGAATAAAATCTGTAGTTCAATTAATTGTATTGTATCAATGTTAATTTTTTAGTTTTGATCAATGTACCAAGATTAAATAAAATGTTAACATTAGGGGAAACTGGATGATAGAATATATGGGAACTCTCTATTTTTGCATCTCCTCTGTAAATCTAAAATTATTTTAAAACAAAACTACTAAAGAATAATGCATATTTCAAGTTATTGTTCAAAGCTATTTAGCTCTTCTCGTATCTTAGTATAGATGTGAGAGAACTCAGACAGGAGCATTTGAAATTGGCCGGACAGGAAAAAGTAAGCCCTGATAATGCCATATCTAAATAAAAGCGTGGAAATAGAGGCTTCCAGTGGCTTTTTCAAATGTGAAATATACCACTTGGCTGTGATATTTAGAGGCAAAAGCAAATAACTCGCCATGAAAGTAGAGCCAGAGGGATGCTTGGGTTTATTCCTGTTCTTCTCAATGCATCCCTTATGGACAGAGAGTTAAGGTAAACTCCAGAGGGGGTGGAGGTTTGCCATACAACTACAATAGAAACTATCTTCACAGTCTCAGGTTTAACTTCAAAACTTCACACAGTACATTATGTTTCCTATTATTTACTTATACAACTGTTTTTCCACAGTTCTTACAAAATTGATGTTCAAAACAAAACCACAAACATATGCTCTTATTACTTAAGAAGTATCAGCTGACAGAGCACCTGGGTGCCTCAGTCGGTTAAGCATTGAGTCTTGATTTCTGCTCAGGTCATGATCTCAGAGTCAGGAGATCAAGCCCCATGTGAGGCCCTGCACTCAGCAGGGAGTCGCTTAAGATTCTCTCTCTCCCTCTTCCTCTGCCCCTCCCCCTACTCTCTCTCTTTCTCTTTTTCCCTCTCTAAAATAAATAAAATATATTTTTCCCCTAAAGTATTACCTGATTATGCCATGTTGATCCAAGTTATGATTTAATCTTTGACACAATACTTTGAAATTTGATGAGGGGTGGGAGAGGGGAGAAGGAGTGGGCTGTCATTTGAGAATGATGGAGTTCTTGACCTAATAGACATCTTGAGCAAATTGCAACTCTGTCAACTGAATGAAGACCAACCACTACTGCTGAAGGGTGTTGGGAGGGGAGTTTTTCCCTTCTGTTTTGTGACAAGGTAAGCCTGTTTCCTCCATTTTTCCACTGATGCTCTTTTGAATTTATTTCTAAACATCTTTCAGAAATTGGAAAATGTATTTGCCAGGTTTATAATTTACTCATTTTCATGGGTTATAAGTTTAAACCAGAATTATCTTTTCTACATGATAATATTCTAATTCCAGCACATAGTTTGAAAGGAAATTGCTAGATTTACCCATCCCCAGTATTCATGGAATTTTAATGTGTTGGATTTTCTCTTCTGTATTTCTCTTGAGTTCTTAGAAAAAACAATGTGAATTTTAATCAGACCACATCATATAGGAGGTAT
The DNA here is from genome assembly GCF_002007445.2 of Ailuropoda melanoleuca. Taxonomy (NCBI): domain Eukaryota; kingdom Metazoa; phylum Chordata; class Mammalia; order Carnivora; family Ursidae; genus Ailuropoda; species Ailuropoda melanoleuca. The sequence goes on along the minus strand of NC_048218.1, from coordinate 143,931,043 downwards.
AGAAATTTTTCAACATTTGTAGAGTTCATTCTTTTGCATGGTATAATATCTAAAATTATACATTGAGAAGGCATAAACTCAAAACAAAAATTTCTTACTTTGATTTTTAATACTTCCCCATAAAAGGCAACAATGTACTTTCTAGAATCAAGTTGAGAGAAAATATCCCAGTGACAGAAAATTGAAGCTAAGCCATTAGACAGCAACCAGATATTGTGGTCTACATATCCCTTCTCCTGTCTGCCACCCAAATATCCCTAATTGTTTTAGCCAGGATTCTCTGGAAAATGCAGAATATTATACCTATATATGTATAGAGAGAGAAAGAAAGAGGTTGATTGATAATAAGGAAATAGCTCACGTGACTGTGGAGTCTGAGAAGTCCTAAGACCTGTAGTTGGCAAGTTGGAGACCCAGGAAATCCACTGAACCAGAGCTGAAGGCAGGGAAGTGGATGTTCCCGGCCAAGGAGTCAGCAGAAGAATGAATTCTCCCTTACTTTTCTTTTTGTTCTAGGGCCTTCAACAGGTTGGATGTGGCCCACTCACATCAGAGAGGGCAATCTTCTTCACTCAGTCTAGGGATTCACATGTTAACCTCATCCAGAAACACCCTCACAGTCAGATCCAGAATAATATTTAGCCAAATATCTGGGTACCTCATGGCCCAGTAAAGTTGACATAAACAATTAATCACCACACCAATCAAATCATGGTTGGATGTTGGTCATCAGATAGCTTATAAGCTATCTTGGTATTCAGCTTCAGAAGAGTTCTAATAGGAGATAACTTATGTGTCAAACTGTAGTAACCCGTAATTTCTATTGTGTAGCATACTTCTTGCCTCCCCTCCTCTGATTCCTTGGGAAATACTTCCTTCATTCTCTGTGTTTCTGATGGAATATTAGTTATGCTTTAGTAATGGTCAATCCCAGTATTACCTTCCCCAGTGGGGGTTGCCTAAGACTGATATGCACCTGTAAAGAAGAGCACTGCTTTCTTTCTACTGGTTGTCAAACCAGGATGGTGTGAAGTTGTGATTGCAAGTGGTCATCTTCCCTGGCCACATGAAGGAGGCAGTCTATAACAAAAAGTAAAGAGACCATCGTGCACAGAGAAGAAGAGACGAACAGAAATATGAACGGAGGTAAGAGAGACTATGAAGGAGAAGATTTGAAACTCTGGATCTAGTTGTACCTGAAGACATCATTCCTAGACTTTCTGGTTAAGTGAGATGATAGTTTTTTTGTTACTAAGTTCATTTGGTTGTAGCCATTTGGTTGTAACCCTGACTAATGCCAACTCTGTTCCTATGTCAAATAAACACTCTTTTTTATTGATGGTACATACTGAAGAGCATCTGTTATATGGATAGATTATCCTTGTTGGTCAAGTCTACAGTGTTGATGAGGGATTACTTAGAGCCCTGTAAAGAATTAGGATTCTTGGCCTTCCAGCTGAACCAGTCCTGGAGAACAGTGGAATGGCAATGTTACAACCAGATGACCCTCAAGAGAGTAAGTCAGTGAGATCACAGAAAGATTAAGTCTGTAACTAACATTGTCTGAATTACAGACATTAAAAAGCCATAAATCAATGAGTACTACATTCAAACTACAAGAGGAATAATCCAGAATCATTCTATACCAAGTAGCAGATCTAGGACACAAAATACTAACTGGATCTCCAGTAAAGCCCATCCCTTCACAGGTAAAAGAACAACACAGATCCTCTGCAAAGAGTGATGAAGAAAGAAAATAGAGATTCCAAAAAGCAAAGAATGGCATCTGGGGCCCAGGGATAGGTCATCGCCTCCTGCCTCTACACCACATACCCCACATCAGAGCACACAGCCTTCTATTATAGCACACCTTTCTCAATGTCTGTATATTACATTGCACAATACAGTGTCCTGCAGGTGAGGGTGGGTTGGTCACTACTTGTCCGAAATTTATTAGAACAAAAAACCTGAAAAGACTTAGAAATATCTGTATAACATGGGGAAGGGGAGGATCATATTCTCTTCTGTCATAGTATAAAAACTTAAAAATACTCGTGGAGTCACCAACCCCTTATTATACACTGTGCCCTCTCTCAACTCTTTTCAAGTTATTCCATGTCCCTGTCCCAAAGGTCCCTGTGTAACCATACTAAGGAAATCAAACCTTTCCATCCTTTAGACAATCCTAGTGAGTATAATATGCTGACATCGGAAAAAAAAAGATATTTTCAAAAGTCAGATTATGGCCGCCAATTTTTTTTCTCTGACCCATAATTTCTTAGATCCTCTGGATCCACAGAATAACTAACCAAAACACTAAGTTTTTCAGCCATATCTTTCAAACGGTACTAGCAAAATGAGCAATAATAATCCCACCCTCTATATGTTCATTTCAGCCCAATCCCCTGCGTACAGATAGATGCTATGTTGAACAACTGCCTCATCCCAGCCACTCTTCATACACAGTGCAGAGCTGTGGTATTCCTTAATTCCAGTGAGGTCCCCCAGCAAAACCACACGCCCCTACCAACAGATACAATCTACAGACTAGGACTTCAAAGAAGTGCTTCGTTAGAGATTTGCTACAAGTGATTTTAGGAGAGGTTTCTTCTGAAAACAGGAAGGTTTAGCTCCAAAAGACTTTGTCTTCCTTTTTGCAAACCTTTTTAGGATTTTCATGTGGAAATAATCTATACAGATTTAATGTTCTCAGCATTTATTCATGCTTGTGGATTTCCTCCCAACTCCCACACACATCTCCCACATCCTGGTTCTCTTGAAAAGCAGAATATTCTAGGTCTGCTCATCGTGGAGCATAATGGAATAACTGTTTCACAGTTTCCACAAACTCCGCTTTCAAGTGGGTCCTCCAGACTTTGCCCCTCAACCACATAGTGCTTTGTGGTCTCCTGTGGTCCAGCCAGACCCTGAGATTCTTCTTGTCCTTCTCTCACATGGTCCGGGAGCCGGTCCCTGACCCCCACTGTGCATGGCTCCTCTTTCCCTCTCTCTTTTTTTTTTGTACATTCCAATTGTTCCTTATGCTGTATGTTCTGATCATTTGGCAGCTCTTCATGCCCAGTTGAATCCTAATTCTCTCCAGAGTGAAAATAATGAACATGGTTTCTCTTTTATCACAGAAGATAAATTATTTTTGCCTTTACATCAAAAGTCTTAAATCAATAGCTACTTCAGAAACCCAACAGGATAGAGGTAAAAAGCTAAGCAAACCAAACCAAACCAAAACAAAACAAAGAATCACTGTTACAGATAGAAATGCGAGGGTGAAAGGATTGACCCTCTCCTATTCAAGCAGCTTTCTCCTTATTTTCCCATATATTTGAATCGAATTTATTTACCCTCAGAAGGTGGTAGAGCTTCCCACACTCAGTGGGATTTACTTCTAAGGTATTAAAGTCAATATTAGCAACATTGTAAATCCTGTTTTACGGTTTATATACATTATTTAATGTGATATTCACTACTACTAAGTAGACCCTAGAGAAATATTCGTTTATTCAACAAAATAGGCATTGAAAACCCTGACATACCAGAGGAAGGAAGAAATAGCCCTGGAAAGTGGATTATAGGGTGTAAGCAGAATCATTAGAAAGCTGGCACATTGTAGGTATGAAGTGATTGTGGTATGGACTAGAGTGGTATTGCTAGTGGTGGCACAAAAAGAGAGGAGGGGCGCCTGGGTGGCTCAGTAGGATAAGCTTCTGCCTTCGGCTCAGGTCACAATCCCAGGGTCCTCGAATGGAGTCCCACAATGGGCTTTCTTTCAGCAGGGAACCTGCTTCTCCCTCTGACTGCCGCTTGTGCTCTCTCTCTCTCCCCCACACACAAATAAATAAATAAAATCTTTAAAGATAGAGAGGAGAGGCAGATTTTAAAGGTATTTAGGATATAAAATCAATACGTTGATGGACCTGATTGGGGGTCTGGGCAGGACATAATTTCCAAAGTGTAAGGTGTCGAGGAACTCCTCAAGTTTCCGGACGTATTAACTGGATGGGTGAAAGTGCTGTTCATAAGATTTGTCAGCAGTGGAGGAGCACATTTAGGGGAAGTAGATTGTCAGTCTGGGTTTTAGACAGGTTGAGTTTGAGGTATGCCTGAATTATTCCAAAGGAGATATTGGATAGGCTGTTTGATCTACAGGTCTGGAAGCCAGAGGAGTGGTCTGTGCTGGAAATACAAACATGGCCGTTGTCAATGAATGGCTGTTAAAAGCATGAAAATAATTATGATTATCTGCTGTGAAGCTGGAGAATGAAAAGAGTCCCTCAGAAAGTGCTTCCAGGAGGAGAGACGATCAAAAGGGAAGATGCAGCCATACAGCTAGAAGCACCCAGGGAGACTGCAGTAAAACAGATAATAAAACAGATGCTGTAAATATCAAAGAAAGGATGAAAATGTGGCTGACAATACTGAGAAGTCACATAAGAGCTTCTTCTATTTACGGGCATGGACTTAAAAGCTGTTTTTTTGGATTTTTTGTTTGTTTGGTAACATGAGTTTCAGAAAACTAGGAAGGACAGATGAAGAGTGGAATGACTGAAGTAACAATGTGCCGGGCAGCTTCCAAGTGCTTTCCAGGCACAGCTTTATCTAATCCTCTGTGACAGTAACCCTTACCAATGATGACCTCAAGTTCGGAGAAGGAAGATAACAGTACCTGCCCAAGCTCCTGCGGTTCTGGGAGGCAGCAGAGCAAGAGCTCGACACCCAATAGCAAAGATATCTGATTGAATTTGTCGGGGATTTTTGTAAGTTAAAAATGAAATGCTTCTTTTAAAAAATGAGAGTGGATTAAATTGGCAAGTCACTTGTGAAATATTCAAAACGGAGAAATAAAGCACCATAGTCTTTATTTTAAGGTGTTCTGTTTCATTTTATCAATAGTGAACATATTTTTTTTACATGAACATATTGTCAAAGGGTTATTGTAAGACCACATGTACCCTGTTCTGTCCTTACCTTATGTCTACTCTGCAGAGCGATCGCTTTGAACCCTTTCAGCTGTGTAGTTGCTCTTGGTTACGTTGTCGTACTTATTTTTCTACTTCTAAATAATATACTTATGATACTGTTTCTGAGTTAATAATTTTTGTTACTAACTCTGCATTTTCTGTTAGGGTAGAAATAGCGCAATTATACCTGCCCACTCTCCTTTCTCTTCCCAGTCAATATCATGATTATATCATGATTTTAGTTACAGAAAATTATGTTATACATTAACATAACTTTGTAAATACTGTTCATTAGAAACATGTTTATCGTGTTCAGATTTTCTCTTGAGTTAATAATTGCCTCATTTTAACTTGCATGCTTTTTTTAAACCTCTTTTTTTTAATTTCCATAAGCCACATCAAATTGAGCTAATTTTGTCATAATTACACCTCATATCTATGACATACAGTACACTAATCAATAGTGGTTCTTTCTGGTTTCAGTTATTCCATAGCCATTAAAAATATTTTATATATTTTATGTATTTTCTATTGTCCTAGCAATTAAAAGGCAAGCTCCTTGGGCGCCTGGGTGGCTCTGTTGGTTAAGTGTCTGACTCTTGATTTCAGCTCAGATCATGATCTTTAGGGTCCTGGGGTTGAACCCTGCTTCTGGCTCTGTGCTCAGCGGGGAGTCCACTCCCCTCTGCCAACCCCCCCTTTCTAAAATAAATAAATCTTAAAAAAAAAAAAAAGGCAAACTCCCTGAGGACAGGAATGCCATTGACCTTATCTGTTCTTCCATTATGATTTGCATCATAGTTAAAAGCAGGGTCTCAAAATCTCAGGCACAAAACCTTGTAAACCTATTCTTAATTTTCTACCCTAATTACCTCCCCAAAGTCACTATAAGCCAATCACTATTTGTTTCAAAATGCTCACATTTGTTTCCCATCATTTTCATTCCTGGTTGTGTTTTTATTCTCCCTCCATCTACTTTCATTCTTCTGGGTCCCCTGGAGGTGTGCTTTTCTCTTAGGCTTTCACCCCACCTTCCTTCTAGTGGAATCTATTAGAGGATGGAAAGCAACCTGATACCTGCCCCAGGACACCTTGAGTGCTAGATCCTCTCAACTGTGAAATGGATCGACTGGTTCCCTGCGGAAGGCAGGTGAATAGGGGACAGGGGGATCCTATCTGCCCCCTGAAGTCAGCCTAACAGGCCACCACGTGTCACTGTAGGTGTCGGAGCATTGCAACAAGCACGGCTGACTTAAAACAGTAGCTTAACTGTCCATGAGGACCTTTCCTCCACAAGACTGGTGCCACAATGGTTCCTAGTTACAGAAACATCTAAGTGAAGGCTGACTTCAAAACAATCTATAAACTATACATTATTAATTTTGCATTAAAGCAAATCATTCCTTAAAATGTAATTTGTGTTCTGCAAGTTGTTTTTCCTAGTTGTTAAAGCACATTTCTAAATATTTTATAAGCAATTGGTGTCACTATGTCAGAAATATAATAACATCAGGGAATTTTACATTTATTCCTAGGAAAGTAATTATGCAGTAGGTTGTAGAGCAAAACAAACTGGTTTACAGTCACTCTGCATTTATTTTTGCAAGGACTACTGCTGTTTTAGAAAAATCAAGCAATACTAAATATGTACGGTTGTGAACTAGATACTCTTAAAGATATTAATTGGGTTGTTCGACTTAATTGCTACTCGCTGTAATATAGTTCTAAGCTGGATTTTATAAAGGGCCATGTTATCTTGCTCTAAAGACAATGACAGCCTCTGGTCAAAGATGGCACATGGACCACAAAGCATTAAGTGATAAAGACCCTTTAAGTTTCAAGATCTCTGCTGGTCAAATTCCACCAGCAGAAATTCCCTAGCTTACCCATTGGCTAAGTCAGTTATACCCAAAGCAAGGTCTCAGCACCAGCAGCATCAGAATAACTTAAGATACGTCGAAGTGCAAATTCTCAGACTATAGGCCAGACCAACTAAGTCAGAAATTCAGTAAAACAATCTGGCCTACAGCAGGTAGTCTGCCTTAGAACTGCCTGGACACCCACTGTTGGGATCAACTATCATCCAGCAGTTCCTAGGTGATGCTGATGCTGCTAGTCAGGGGATTACATTTGGACAACTAATGACCTAGGAAAATAAAATACTGTGTCCATTAAAGGGGTTACTAAATGGAAGGTGATTATCTTTGTCCTGTGATTTTGTTTGGGGGAATTTATCTGAGTTCCTTTCCTGGATGTCCATGTATCCAGGGAAGAGAAGGGGAGAGTCAATCTCTGAACACACAAGCATTAACACCCACCCTGTGGCAGCACAAGAAAGACAAGGACCATAATCCCGGAGTTTACAGAGCAGCAGGGAAAAACAACAATAAACGATAAACCAAATCATAGTTGCAGTTGTTTTACATGCTAAAAGGAACAAGTGGTATGCCAATAAAGTGTCTAAGAGAGGAACCTGACTATCTGGGGAAATCTGATTTCCTTTCCTGGATGTACATGTATGCAAGAAGTGGTGTTCAGCTTGCAGTCTGAAGAAAGATGTATTCGTTGTCTATTGCCGCTGTAACAAATTATGCAAACGTCGTGGTTTAAATAATGCAAATATTTTATCTTACCTTTCTGTAGGGTAGAATTCCAACATGGATCTCGCTGGATAAAAGCAAAGCCTCAGCAGGGCTCTATGTTGTCCTGGAGGCTCTAAGAGAGAATCTGTTATCTCGTTCTTTCCAGATTCTAGAGGCTGCTCTCATTGTTGCCTCACGGTCCCCTTCTTCTTGTCTACACCAGCAACACTATCTCTCTGTGCCTCTCTTCAGAGTTTCACTGTCCTCTAACTGAATTTCCTCCTCCTCCACCCTCTTCCATTCCATTTTTAAGGGTCCTTCTGATTACACGGGGCTCCCCGGAAAAACCCAGGCTAATTAAGGTCAACTGATTAGCAACTGTGACTTTATCTGCAACTGAATTTCCCTGTAGCATATGCACATACACTGTGGAAGGTTCTGGAGATGAGGACACTGACATTTTTGATAATAGCATTCTGCTTACTATAGCTGATATGAATTTATCAGCATTAAAAGAAGGGAAAGAACATTCTAAACACGTGTTGTTCCATCAACAACATGTGGGGAGACCCAGGGAGTGACAGGAGCATGACATTTATAAAGGTGAACAAACTCCAGTGTGACCTGACTAAGAGAGTGAAGGGGAAGATGGGAAAAAAAGGAGGATGGTGATTAGGAGGTAGGATCTCCACAGAAATAAATTTGCAAACAAATCAGTTAAGGTTATAATTTTGGCAAAGGACATGAACAAAATAAAAAAAAGAAGTCACTGGAAATATGCTGGACTCATATTAAAGCAAATATACCCCAAAACTTTCATCCAAGTAATGTGCAGAGATACCCAACCTTTAGTTTTAAAGTGCATATTTTGCTTTGCAATGATTCATGTATTTCTGGGAATGCTTAAAGTTATGTTCAAGTTTCTTAAATTTCTGCCAGAAGTATCAAATGAAAGAAAGGTCTCTGTTCTTGAAAGCTACATGATAGATGGGGAGCTTCTAGTAGGAGAAGGAAAGTTTTCCGTGTTATCTTTTTTACCCAGGCAAACCAGTTTTTATCTATTTGATATGATAATTCAGAAAGGATAAGTTATCATTACCAGCTAACGTTACTTGTAATACAGATATTGCAATGCAAAAATGTTATTTTCTTTCTCATATCTCATGTCCTCAGAGACACTCAGGAAGATCATTAGTACGTAAGATAATTAGTCTATTTCGCCCATCGGAAGAACCTCAAAGGGACTACTGCTCTGAGTCTAAATGCAATTCTCTGTGGCAGAGTAGGGGCTCTTAGGCAGAGCTTGAAACTCCTGACATTACCTGCAAATTTATCCATGTAGGTCCATGTTGCGTGTCCATTTTTGGAGGGAAAAGGAGACTGTGGCTTTAACCAAAGAGTTATCTGCCTTCAGGGCGCCTGGGTGGCTCAGTGGGTTAGGGATCTACCTTCTGCTCAGGTCATGATTCCAGGGTCCTGGAATCAAGTCCAGTATTGGGTATGGGCTTTCTGCTCAATTGGAAGTCTGTTTCTCCCTCTGTGCTCTCTTTTTCCTGCATGCTCTCTCTCTCTCATAAATACAATCTTTTTTTTTAAAAAATAGTTACCTGACTTCAAAAAGCATAAGATTTTTAGGGCTATAAAACTGCTCTGTGTGATACACACGAAAGCAGGAATACCATCATAACTGATAATCACTGTTCCCATTTTGGTAAATATCTTGCAGATTCTGTTCTGTCTCTCTAAACACCCATGAGTGTGCACACGCACACCTATGCATGCACACAAGTACATATAAACTAAATGTATGTATTTACATTTGAATAAATTTTCATAAAAAGAATAATACTCAAAATATGTCATATATGTAATTTTATGATATTACACAATTTATATAATGGTCATCTCACTGAAGTTCTTTTTCTTTAGGTAGTTTTTAATAACGATGAACATTATGATGCATAATGCTTTTACACTCATTTTCTTCTTGGGGAAAGCATTGGTGTTATTTCTGAAGTATATAATCATTTAAAAGTATATAATCATTTAAAAATTTGCTAAATATTGACAAACAGCTAACAGGTTTTATTGATTTACATTTTTATTGACAGTGCATGTCTCTCATCAGTCAGCACTAGACACTTTGATTCAAATTTTTTTTTTTTGCTAAGCTCATAGGCTATATGCCCTACCCTGTTGTTAATACATGGTATTAACATCAGTAGTTAGTCTGAACACCTGTAATTGATTTGAACATTATTGTAAACTTAATAATACCTTCTTTAGAGAATTGGCCTTTACTGTAGCATTTATTTAAATACTTCTCTTTTAGTTATTGAATTTTAAAACTTATGCCAGATTATAATTATGTATTTATATATTTGGCATATTATATATTTTCAGTTTATAATTTTTTAACCCAGAAGTTAGCATACTTTACTTCACTCACATTTCATTGGCTACACTTAGTGCCAAGTGGGATGGGGAAATTTAGTCCTTGGTTGGGCTGTTCCTTCCCATCTACAGCTGCATACTATAGAAAGGATCAACAAGATTTAGAAGAGAGGTACAGGGGCGCCTGGGTGGCGCAATCGTTAAGCGTCTACCTTTGGCTCAGGGTGTGATCCCGGTGCTCTGGGATCGAGCCCCACATCAGGCTCCTCCACTAGGAGCCTGCTTCTTCCTCTCCCACTCCCCCTGCTTGTGTTCTCTCTCTTGCTGGTTGTCTCTCTCTGATAAATAAATAAAATCTTAAAAAAAAAAAAAAGAAGACAGGTACAATCTATGATATAACTTAATTGAGATGTTTTGGCAAGCAGGAGTTGGGTTTTTTTTTTAGGTTTATAAAGGGTAAATGAATCATTGTTTCTTCTTGCAAATTATTTTCTGATTCACTGCCTGGCACCATGGAATCTGAGCAGAAATTGATAGCCTAGAACTTGCAACAACCTTCTCACTGGAGACAGAAATTGGAGTTCAGAGCTTCCAAGACAACCAGGACTTGAAGGACCAAAAGCCTAGAAAAAAGGGACCTGCAGAGAAGTGAATCTAGTCCTCTGTATCTAATATGCCCTCAATGCATTTGCTGGCCCTAACCAGTTCAAGTGTGGTGAGAGGCTCTGAGAAACCGCGCAGAAAGCAGCTTCTAAAGGGCTAAAACTTTAAGCAGAGAACACAGTGATTAAGTGGTGCCAGGAAGATAGAAATTTGAATTCACCAAAGAGGAACGGCCAAGGCCCAGGAGGAATGAGAGCCTGAAGGGGCTATGTTGTAGGATGAAGGGCAGAATAAAACTAGAATAGGTCAACTGGATATAACTACCCACCAGAATAGAACTGAATCTCTTGAAAAAAAATATATCTGGCAATTCCACTTAAAAGCTCTCTGTATCAGTTATGACTAGAGCAATAAACTAGTTACAGGAAACCCAGAATGATTCAATATTTTCCCCTCTTTTCCCTTCACCTTTGGGTTTTACTTAGAACACTGAAAGAATGCTGGCTAACTGCCTTAGGGTCTGAGGTTGTTTTCATTAATTAATTGTTTTTTCCAGAGAATACGATTTGCTTGTACTACCATAGGTTCAGAAGCCTCTGCTGAATGATAGAAAAATATTTTTCTTTCTTTTTTTCTTTTTATCTTTTGTGGACCATGGAAATCCTATAATTCTGAAATAGGGGTGTTCATGTTTGACTTGGCTTTGGTTGCAAATTGGACTTTTTACAACTGAAGAATTTATTATTGCCATTTAAAAACAAATTGTAAAACGAGGAATTGGTTTATGTGTTTAATATGAAAATGTAGTTCCATTCCTTTATTTTAATGTGACTGTATAACTGGAGGCAAAAATTCATTCTACTGTCAACTATATATGCTCCATACTTGCTCTCTTCATTAACATTGAATGTGCTTGTTTGTTTTTAAATCACATTTTTAATTAAAAAAAACCTTATTTTGTTACTTTGTGCAAATACCTTTCCCTTTAATTTTTTTTTAAGGAAAAATCTAAAGGAGGAAAAAACAATAGAAACTAAATGTTTTATGCTTCTAACAAATAAGAAGAGAATCAGCTTTTGTGTTAAAGGTGTTTTGGAGTGGGAAATAATTTCTAACTATATTTTAGTAAATACACTTTATTTCTCATGCAAAATGGGTTTTTAAGGAATATAATGCAAGATTCTAGAAATGGAGGGTGAAGCAAAAAGAGCAGAAACCTTTCCTACTGTTATATTGCTATCCTATTGTATTTCAGCTTGTGTACAGCATATTATAACTGCATATGTGTGTGTGGACAGAAAGTAAGGATCCAAGTTAAAAATTAGGTTCATTACTGCCATCAAAATAAGTGCTTGGGTCTGAAATAGCATCCTGCCTCCCCTGACACACACACACACACACACACACACACACACACACACACACAGCTTAAAATAGCTGGGAACTTACATAAACACGAACAATATGTTTTACAAAAGTGGACTAAATCCTATAGGGCATGTGGGGAGAAAACAACTACTTTTGTTCTATACTTTTGCTTTAAGGATATTGAAGGGAAGGGAAAATTCTTTCCAACCCTTCAAGGTCTTCTAGCTGGACAAAAAAATCAAATTTACATGAGACAGAAGAAAAATTAACAGAAGAAAAATATCAAAGTCTTATTACATGTGCGGAGAGACCCAGTTATAAAATTGAGACCTAAAGAAGTTACCAAGGCAGACAGTTTCATACTCTGTAGGTAAGGAGACAATTAATCCGTGAGGATTTGACAGGACAAAGAAAACTCAACGTGGTGAGTTTCAATTAGTAAGGAATATTAAACAGATCTGGACTGGGCTAGTAAATTAGTAAGAAGTAACCAGGGTTGTTTATACGGGCTTCTCACCTATTTCTGGTGATAAGGATGTCTCTTTACCTCCTGGTTCAAGGAGGGCACATTTCATAGGAGAGATCTATTTTCTGCTTTCAGGCCAACAGAGGAGGGTATGAGTGCCTTTCCTGCACAGTTAGTCTTTTATGTAACTTCTTTTTTTAAGATTTATTTATTGGAATGTGGTGGCTCAGATCACATCATGATCTTAGGATCCTGGGATGGAGCCCTGTGACCAGCTTTCTGCTGAGTGTGGAGCCTGACACCGGGCTAAATCCCAGGACCCTGAGATCATGACTTGAGCCGAAATCAAGAGTCTGCTGCTCAACCTACTGAGCCATCCAGATGCCCCTGTAAATTTTATTTAAAATAATCAACATGCTAAAGTGATACATTTTGGGACTGCCTGCCCTTGGCCCAGTGTTCATGAAAGTGGCTTTGATTTTGTAGCTATGAAATATTTTATCATTAGTTCCTAAGAGTTATGTTAGATTCACTATAAAGTATATAGAGAAAATAAATGCACTTTTAAGCTCTGGTTTTCTGTTGCATTTAGATTTTTAAAAGTTTATGTGTAGTTTGCTAGTTCCCCTCCATTTTCTTTATAATAGAACAAGTCCAGAGTCTTGTGGTGGATCAATTCCAGAATAGTTTCATTTTACCTGTAGAAATTTCAATCTTATGGGTATTGTACTTTTCAAATATATAACAGATATGCTCTGCCTTTATACTAACTTGCTCTATTTTAATTTTTACTGCAACTCTTGTCTGTTTGCTTAAATCTTTATGCTTCAGGCCCATGTGTATTTTATGTATATTTCAAAACAGGGCTCATTTTGTATTTTAAAAGCATTGAACAAACCAGAAAATGCAACATACTGTATACTGAGATAGAAAATGCTGAACTTGTTTTTTGTTTTTGCTTTTGTTTTAAGAAAAACATTTCAGATTTTATGAAGTAGCATTACATACACTCTACAATTCAATTAAAAGTTAATAGAGATGCTAAGAAACCAGGCCAATAACTTAAAACAAAGAGATAAAAGACAATATAAACAGACCCACAGGTGATTCGGATGTTAAACCCATATATTAAAACCTGTAATGCATATTTCCAAGAAAATAAGTGAAAAATCATCAGAACCCAACGACTTCACCAATTAATTCTTCCAAATATGTAAGGAACTAGGCTGGCACAACCCTGATTCTAAAACCTGAGATGTCATTACAAGAAAGGAAAATTAAAGGCAGAATTCTCCTATAAATAAAGATACATGAATCTTTAATAGATATTATCAAATCAAGATAAATACTATATAAAAAAAGAATACTATATCATGGCCAAATTGAGTTTATTCTGAGAATGTAGAATTGGTTTGACATTTGGAAACCAATCTAATTCACCACATTTAAAGAAGATTTTAAAAACTGATCATCTCAGTAGGTTCAGAAAAAGATAACATTCTACAACATTAATGATTTTTTTAAAAACCCTCTTGGCAAACTGGGAGTATAAACTTTTTTAATCTGGCAAACTATTTATGAGAAGTATCTATTTACTTAATGTTATAAGTGCTGAAAGTTTTCACCTTGAATTTGGAAATAAGTTCACCACTGTTCAATATTGTATTGGAAGTCCTAGTCAGTATAGTGAAAAAAAAAACAGAAAAGGTAATAGGACCAGGGATTATAATGAAGAAATAAAATAGTCTACTTTTTATAGACAATTTGCTTGAATCTATAAGAATTCGGTTTTATTTCCTTTTTATATATCAGCAACAGAAATGAAATTCTTAAGAAAGTTACCATTTATAATAACATCAAAAATATCAATACATAGGGATACTATTAGCAAAAACTATGCAAGATTTCTACACAGAAGACTATAAAACATTACTGTGAGAAACTAAGGAAACCTAACATAAACATAAAGATATCATTGCTCTCCTAATGCCATGCAAGCCCAGTCAAAATACCAAGAGGTTTTTTTTTAAAGGAAAACCAGACAAGTTTTTTTCTAAAACTTCTACAAAACTGCAAAGTGGGTGGGGTGCCTGGGTGGCTCAGTTGGTGACCTGGCTCAGCTCAGGTCATGACCCCGCATCCCAGGATTGAGCCCTGCATCCTGGGATTGAGCCCCGAGTTGGGCTCCCTGCTCAGCAGAGTGTCTGTTTCTCCCTTTCCCTCTGGCCCTCACCCCACTCATCCTCTCTCTCTCTCTCTCTCTCAAATAAATAAAAGCTTTAAAAAAAAAAACTGCAAAGGGGGCATAGTTAAGACATTCTTCAAGAAGAAGAACATGGTAGGAAGACTTGTTCTACTGAACATTGAGTCTTGTAAAGCTATATAAGATAGTATGTTGCTGATGAAAGGATACAGAACAAAAACTATGAAAAAATTTTTAAAAGGATATAAGAATAGACCAGTGGAATAACATAGTCTATAAAAAGGCCATAGATACAGAGGTACTTAGTTTATGAGGAAGGATCAGGGGACAGAAAGAAAAAAAAAACCAATATTTTCAACAATAATGAAAATGAGAAAATTGGGTGTTCATACAGAAAAAAAAATGCAACTTGATTCCTATCTCATAACATAAACAAAATCAATTACAGGTGAAGTATAGTTATAAATGTGAATAACAAAATACTAATAATTGAGAGTGCTACAGAGATTCAGACGTCTACTGCATTGTTCCTCAAAGTGTGAATAGCAAACATCATACACAGCCCCCACCTTTGGGGTATCTCCAGATGACTTCAGGGAAGCTAAAACACAACTATTCATCCATCCCCCCAATAAATCATGGAGAATTCATTAAATGACATTAAATAGTGATGAGACTAGGTTAGAGTTCTGCTGTGTTTGAGGGGAGTGGACCTAAAAGCAAGGAATTTAAGAAGCAAGATTTAAGGTATTGAAACTTAAAATAATATTGTTATTTTGGGAATGGAAAGAAAGGGGCAAATGGAAAGAAAATGGCAAATCAAAAAGACATTTCAATAGGACTTAGCAGCTGGATTGATACTGGGGGCAAAGTGGAAAATAGTCTAAATGACCCAGAGATTTTGAGTCTTATCCTTTAATTAAGGATAGAAAATCAGGAAGGCAAGCTGATTTGGGAGAGAAAATTATTGAGTTTGAGATGACGTAGGCATATGCAAATGGAAATGCCCAAAGAAATAAGTTATTGGCAGTAAAGAAAGGGGAAGGGCTAGAGTGATGGAATTGGATATTCAGAAGTGTCTGCAGATAAATGACACATGGCTAGTCACTGTCTGTCTCAATTCTCTCACATCTGTTCCTTGAGTTACAACTGTGGCATCATCTACATACACAGATCACTAGCCTGGTTTTGGAATGGAGGGGAGAGGACAAGTGCTGATATTAACAGAGACTGACAACTTCTGTTGAGAGCTGCCTTTGAGTAACTCTTAAGTCACACAGAACATTGATCAGAATTTTAAACTAGCCTTGTCTGAACACCTTCTAGATAAAGAGATGTTTCAGTAGACTCTGGCAAGCCACTCCATTATTTCACTAGCATTAGAATCTGTCGGGCACCTTCTTTCATCAATTAAACCTCACCCAGTAGAATATTAGTAGGGGATGATGCTACATCTGAGTACCAAACCACTTAACTTCTTCAGGTGGGCTAAGGGAGGATACCAGTCATCTGATATGGAAGAAAATCCGATTCTTGACTCCTCTTTTCCTATTCTTTCTAGTATAGGGATAAGGCAATATATAAATATTCATGGCCATGCATGATGGATGTCATTGGCCGCCATTCCTCTAATGGATGGCACCTGGATACAAAAAAAAAAAAAAATTATTCTTTAATGGAATAAAGTTCTAAGTGATCCAAATTTCAAAGGAGTGCATAAGCATGAATATTTATGTAACACATTACCATTTAAAAACATTTTTTTCTTCTTTCAAAGCTTCCTAATTGAGCTATAAAAATTCATGCTAGCCTAGAATTAGGCATCCATGATAAGTGCCCAGAAGTGCCATATTAAAACTTTAATCAAGTTTGGGGGCTGGGGGTGAGGTGGCAAATTTTCTCTCCCCTACTCCTAAGTAATCAATTTTCTAATTCTTTCTGTAAGAATTCTTATTTCCACATAATTCCTTGCTAATAGTCACTGATCAAATTACCTTTTGACTTTGGGGCCATATTTAAAAGAATTGGGGGGGCGGGGGAAGTACTTTAGCAGTTGAAGAAATCAAATTTATAATGTCTCCCATCTAGCCATAAGCAGCTTTTATGGGCAGGTAAACAACGAAGCAAAGATTTACTTTATTACAGCAACGGGTATTGTAGGGAACAAGGGCAGACCACCTTTCATTAATTTTAAATTACATAAGCAAAATTATTTAGAGTTATAAGCCATCAGAACTCAGCAGATTTAGGAAAAACTCTTTACCTTCCCATCCTCACTGCCTAAATTTACATTGGAAAGGAGAGCCTATATCACAAAGAGAGCTATTAACAGAATTGCCTTTTTACCTAAGAAACTTATCTGCATAATAGGGTAACCTTTGTTTTCCAAACATTTCCTCTCACCTTCCTGCTAATAGCCTTCCTCCTATTTGTATCCCTAGACCCCTAACCTCTCCTTAGCTCAGAATGTCATATAAGCCTCTTGTTGCCTGTCTTTGGAATTTCACATCTGTGTGGATTCCCCATAGGTACAGTTAAATTTGATTTTCTCCTGTTAATCTCTCTCATGTAAATGTAATTCTTAGTTGAGCTAGAAGAATCTTGGACAGAAGAAAATTTCCTCCTCCCCAACAGTATAAATTTTGACTCCATTTTAATGCCAGAAATTATCTTCTTATAGAAAAGAAAAACAAAACTTGCTATAGAAGAATTTAAAATTAATGAAATCCTCTATTTCATTAAAATGTGGGGACTGGATTTGATTTCAGAATCCCTGTCAATAATGAATGGGTTCTAAACAGATATGAAGGAATTCAGACTGTCTTTCTGTAGAAGTCTGTGTGGAATCCATAGCTTGAGATTTCACCTCTACCGCAGGAAGTGGCAGAGAACTCAGTGTGTTTCAAATAAGATAAGACCTTTTTCTTGCCTCTGCAGAGAAGATGGTCTTCTGACCCCAATAAAGAAATTCAATAAAATAAACAGCAGTGAAGGTAGATGGCCAAACTCACCTGGGGTAGGAATACAAATCATTGCCCTTACTAACAAACCTTAACTTTTATGGCCAGTTTATGATTGTGATAAAAGCCCCAGTGATGTGAGTGAGCCCATAGTCTTCACTTTTCTAAACTATTCCATGAAATCTAGTTATTGTTCAGAACAGAGACCAAGAACTTTTATGCAAATGATCAAGTTGCCCAGATGCTTTAATGTATTAATAAATAATATTTTTTTCCTACCCTTGCAACCACTTCTTAGAGAATCTTCTCTGCCCAGACTTCTGGAAATCCTATCACTCATCATCAGCTGATTGAACTAATCAGGAACAGGCACCTTACTCACTTTTGACCAATCAGATTTTCTCTTCCAGGAAACTGGGATTGGGAAACTGCCTGAGACACATAATTATAGGGCTCAAACCAAAGGGTCAGAGACACAGGGATAAAACTTTCATGTTGGATAGTTATGGATATCTAATTTTCAGAAGAATAAAGTAGATGAAAAATGTGGAGAAGAGACACCACATAGACCCAGAGGAACAAAATCGGCTTCATTTACCATCTCCTAGTCATTTAACTGTTTTCTAACTTTTAACACAAAAATGCTTTTGTTCCCGGGGCATCTGGCTGGCTCAGTTGGTGAAACATGCCACTACTGATCTCAGCGTTGTGAGTTCAAGCCCCATGTTGAGTGTAGAGATTACTTTAAAAAATTTTTTTTAAATGTTCTTGTTTCCATCTAGTTTCTTTCATTCAATATTATATTGTGAAATTCATCTGTGCTGTTGTATGTTGTCTAAGGCTTTCAATTATATTCCATAAAGTGCTAATGTATGCATTTGCTATAGTTTATTTATCCATTTCTTCTGTGGATGGGCAACTACACTGTTTCTGGTTTGTAGGTTTTGTGCATAGTGCAAGTCTGACCACTCTTCTGTTTTGCATATGTTCACCTACTGTTAGTATATGCCTAGGAACAGAAGTGGCAGTTCGTGGGCATATGTATATATTTTCAGCTTAATAGGCATTGTAAAACCATTATTCAAGGGGGTTAAACCAATTTACACATTCATCAGTAGCATTTGAGAGTTCTGGTTGCTTCACATCCAAATCTCTACCAACACTGGGCATTGTATGTGTATATGTATAGCCATTTTGAAGGAGGCATAGTGTTATCTCACTATGGTTTTTATTTGCCTATTGCTGATATCAAATGATGTTGAGCAACATTTCAAATATGTATTGGCCATTTGGATATCCTCTTTTGTGAAGAGCTTTTCCAGGTTTTTGCCCATTTTTTAATTGAGTTGACTCTCTTTTCCTTTTTAATTTGCAGGAATTCTTTATGTATTCCCCACATTAGTACTTTATCAGATACATGTTTTGCAAATATCATATTCCATTAGTGACTTGTCTTTATGCTTTACTAATGATGTTGTTTAATGAATAGGAGTTCTTATTTTTAATGTAGTATGAGTTATCTAATTTTCCTTTTATGGTCAATGCTTTTTTGTGTCATGTTTAGAAAATAACTCAAAGATACATATACTTTTCTCAAGGTTTTATTTCACCTTTCATTTTAGGCCTATTATCCATCTCAAACTCATTTTGGATAAAAAAGAGGTAGGAGTAATAATTGTTTTTATCATATGAATATAAGTTGAATGAATGACATTTATTGAAAAAATGACCTTTCCTCCATTGTGCTATAGTGTCACCTTTGCATAAGTCAAGTGACAATATATAATGTACAAAATTGAGATCTGTTGATACAGAAGTACCATAAAGCAAATTAAGAAGTCTCAAATCAGTTGCGGGAAAAAATTACTGAAAGCACAAATAAATTTTAAGGGAACCACCAGACTTGATCCTCCTGGAATGTGGGTGTCAAACAACGTGATTCTTGGTTCATGATTCAAATCACTTCAATGTTACATAGTGCTCTGAAACTATCACATTCAGTCTGTAAGAATGAAAGGAACCAAATATTGAAGATATAAACATTTGATCATGTCAGCTAACTGTGGGATTATGGTTGCTAACAGACAAAGTGATAAACTTAGTTTTAGGCTCTGGCTACAGAGTACTTCTGTGTCAATAAACTAAGGCAAACTGAAATAAGACAACTTGGGTACATCTGTGACATACTCTTGGCCCAATTTTAGAAATCAAGAGTAGTGAGGCCATTGAGTGCAATAAAACAGAAATATTAGGTGATTGTCTCCTACATAATAACTGACAGCATTTTCTACCCCTGAACAACTTATTGAAAATGTTTTATCTCTCACATATACATAACTAATCTGCGCTGTTGGGAAAAAACAAGTCAGCAAGCAAAGTAATTCAATAACATGCCTGTCAAAGTGTCTAACAGTGCTGCACAAATAAAACTACACTGTGTACTTCATTTTTCTTTTTGTACTTTGAATGTATCAGTATGATAATTCAATACAGCTCTTGAGGAATAAATGCTATTAAAATAAAATGACTATCAACTTGACTAAATTAGTCTTGAATATAGGAAACGCAGAGCCTTTTAAAATGTACACCACCCATCTTTTCTAGGCAATGGAAATTAAATCTATCGTCTTTAATCTAAAATGATGTTTTAGAAATGTCAAAGATGTCTCTAAAATTGGAATATTAAAAGGGCAGCCTATGCAAAGTGCCCGTTTTGAAACTTAGCTCTATTGTAGGTTCAGATATTCAAAGAAAAAAAACAACAACACAAAGTTACTGATTAACTGACATTCAGGAAGCAATCATTTCCCAGAATGAGGTCTTAGTAACACAGCAGAGTTGCTGGAAGAGTGAAACATCTTGGAGTGAAACGTGAATAGAGCCTCATCTCTGGGATCACACCTCATCACTCAGGTTGTTGGGATTGTGCCTGCCTTGAGGAAATTTTTTCTACCGCCTGTCCATTCCAAGTCACAAGAATTTCACTCATCTATGGCTCATTAACCACTTGCTGCAGACAGAAACCAACTTGGTGGTTGGTTGGGGAGAACTATGCAACTTAGGACCTCTTCCCCGCCTTGTTCTTTCCTTTTGCTGTTTTTTTTTTTTTCTTTTTGCTTGGGGCATTACATGTGTACAGAAGGAGAGAGTGAGCGAAAATAGAATATATATCCACAGGAAGAGATTGATCAAGGTGAAATAACTATGTAATGAAATTCACTGGGAAGCAAGAAAATGAAGTACACATGTACTTCAGAAACTCACGTGTGTTCAGAAACTCGAAGAGAATATATAAGTGTGTCAAGTCTGTGACTTAGTAAGTGTGGTACTGACAGCCCCAAAGGGCCACGTGTTCTTCTTGAACAAACATTTCTTTTGCGGAATGGAGAAATATCCAAGGAACTCTATCATATTCTTCCTTATTCAACTTACTTTCTTGTATAAGCCAGTTACCTTGAAAATGATAACATGAAAGGAAAGGAAAAGGTAGAGCAACCCATAATCCCTTTTCTTTTCCATCCCTCCTAACTCATCAGTAAGCCGAAGGTAATGTGTTGGTAGACTATCAAGGCACAGTGCATATCAAGACATAGAATAAAAAAAGTTGAGTTAGCTTGTGCAGCACTTCTACAAAATACATAATCATATATGAGCTATGAAATTCAAATTGTGTGATTTTGGTGATTTCACATATGAGTTAAATGCTCTTATGTTTGAATTTAAAACCATGTCATTGCACAATATAAAGATGAAAGGTAAAAATCATGCTAATAATTTAAAATTTCATTTTTTTAAAATTAGAAGGGCATTAAATAACAAAAAACTATGATGACGAGTTGGCAAGTTGTACAGATTGTGACAAAAGAGAAAAAGCTTTATTTTTTAAGTACCTTTAATGGCACTTTTTTCCTGCTCTTTGAATGAAGGGTATTGCACTTTTTTTTGGCACTGGGCCCCACAAATCATGCAGCTGGCCCTGCTGAAGACTTTTCAGTTTCAATTCTGTGCCTCATTTTTACTAATTATGGCTGAGAGAATTACATCAGTACTAGCAATATTCCTGAGTTATGGAAACGGAAGATCAAATGTGTGGCTCTTTGAAAACTCCTTGAAAATTTTCTTGGCACTCCCAAGAAGTTTTGAGTAAAACTAATACTTTTTCAAACACAATAACCAAAGTAATTTTTTTAAATTCAATCACTCTCTCCCTTTGTAAATGAAGTCTAATGGAACAATGGAGCGTGCATATGAGCAAAAGAGACATGTGCAATGTATTTATCTTTTCAAACACAATAACCAAAGTAGTTTTTTTAAATTCTATTTCTTCTTTAATGATATTGCCTTATTTTATTATAAGGATTACAATTTTTTTTTCCTACTGGTTTTCACTGAAAAGATGTAGTATTTCAGCTGTACTATGGGCTACATAGACTTTGATTGGCCAGCATAGGAGCCACAACCACCATGTGTTTTCTAGGGCTGGACTGAGAAACTTATCATCATCTGTCTCCAGGAGAAGTGTGTTTTAAGTGCCAAATAACTAACTTTCTTTTTTCCATTGCCTGTTTGCAAATCAAGAGCTATCTCCTTTTGGTTTACATTTTCTTATGGTTCAAATACGATGCTTGATAGATACTAAATTTGCTTAATGATTGGAAAATTTGTTAATGTTTATTTGAGAGCTTGGTGTGTTACTGTCCTTTGGATTAGCCCTGGTCAGGAAGAGGCAGGGCATATGGACAAGAAGCAGAATACGGGGCGGGGGGGGGGGGGGTTTAAAATTTNGGGGAGTTTCAAATTTTGTACCAAGATTCAGACATTTCCTAGTCATTTTCTTACTTCTATAATGACTACTAGGGATACTTAGGTCGTTTTTAATCACTCCTTTCTTTAGTCATTCAGTCATTCAAACTCTCAGAGATTAGCCGTTTACTATGAAATTTTCCTAAGAGAACAGAGAAAAATTTCAAAATGCTATTTATCTACATGAATTTTATTCATCTTCAATCAGTAAGAAGAGTTAGGCATTTTAACTTAAAAAGAAAAGGAAATAATAAAAATAAATGATAAAAGGTAAAATAGAAAGAATTCCCTGCGGTCTTTATGTCAGTTGTGGTCATGTTTAATAATTATTTTTCTGTGTATTAAAATCCATCTTTTCCAATTCATCTTTCGAATGCCTAATCTTCTCAACTGCTACCATCATAATTTGAGACTGGCAAGAGTAGCCATAAACAACTGCCTATATTTGGACTTTTAGGTAACAAGCTCAATATAAACCAGTTTTGCCTGTTTTGAGTTCTATTCTGGCTATATTTTATTACTCCCCCCCCCTTTAGCTATATTCTCAGATCTCCCCACCAGGTAAGGGAACTGGTTTATAAGAGGACAAGTACACATGTAATCTAAATGATCTTTTAGGTAAGCTTAACATTATGTCTTTTAAAAAGTACATTTATAGGGGCGCTTGAGTGGCTCAGTTGTTGGTTGTCTGTCTTCAGCTCAGGTCATGATTCTGGAGTAAGGGGATCCAGTCCTGGCATTAGGCTCCCCACTCAGCAGGAAGTCTGCTTCTCCCTCTGACACTCACCCGGCTTGTGTTCTCTCTCTCTCTCTCAAATAAATAAAATCTTTAAAAAATAAACATTAAAAAAATTTAAAAAGTACATTTATCATAGGCAACAACCTCTACGACATCGGCCAGAGCAAACTTTTTCATGACACATCTCCAAAGGCAAGAGAAACAAAAGATAAAATGAACTTATGGGACTTCATCAGGATAAAAAGCTTCTGCACAGCCAAGGAAACAGTCAAAAAAAC